>NC_034605.1:1130775-1169135 GCF_900095145.1 Mus pahari | reverse complement strand
GGCTGTATGCTGGGCTGGCTGTATGCTGGGCTGGCTGTATGCTGGGCAGGCTGGCCCCTGGAGCCAGGATCAGATAGATGGTTTTCTCCTGGGAGTAGAATCATCCTGACACCCATGCCAGGGGACTCTTGCAGGTCCTGCTGGGGTGACCGGCTCTGTGTCCTATGACTGGGTGAACATGCTTCTATTCTCTATTTTCAGTGTTCCTGGGAAACATCCAGAGTATTGGAGGAAGTATGACCTCTGGATATTAATAGCCTCCATTAACACTCGACACAAAGAAGCCAGTCTTTGATATCTGAAGTTGGCAAACCTCCTGGACCATATGCTCCATCTTGTGGGCACCTGGTAGCTGGCTTCTCAGGGCTGAAGCTGTGTGGACACATTCTTTCCCCTCCTTCCACAGGACAGCCTACCCCTTGTTCTGTTGCTGTGATCCAGGGGTGGTCTTTGGCCATAGCCTCGTCGCACTCTCTCAGGCTGTGGTCTAACCACTGGGTCTAGCCACCTGGTTCCTGGCTTTCCTTCTCTACAGAGCACCTTTCCCTTCCCTGAGACCCTGGACATGCACAGAGGTTTATGGAACATACTCATTTTGTTGTGACCATCTCTAACTGCCTGCCACAGAAACCTTCTGTTCTTATCTTTCCTATAGTGGATCACCATTTGTCCTCCGACATACTACAGACTTCTCTATGAAGACTATTGTTTGGTTTTATGCTATGCTGTGCTATGCTGTGCTATGCTATGCTATGCTATTCTTCATATGGTTTGAACTGAGGTTTAATCATAGGGCTTGCACATTCTAAGCAAACACTCAACCACTGGGCTCCATCTTCAGCCCTCTTTTAACTTTTCATCTTGAGACAGGTTCTCACTAAATGACACAGGATGACCTAGAACTCAATCTGCAGCCCAGGCAGGTTTTGCATTTGTGATCCCCATGCCTCAGCCTCTGCCATAGCTGAGGTTCAGACCTGCATCACGAGGGCTGTTATTGTTTCTTTTTTAGAGTTTTGTTTTCATTTGTTTGACTTTGAAATGTTGTCCAACGCTTCCTGCTTTGAACTCCTGGTCTGCAGACGGTGGCAGGCACTATCTGGGAGGTCCCGGAGGCTTTGGGGTGGAGCTTAGTTGGAGAACTTCTATCACTGTAGCTGGGTCCTTTGCCCTGAATCTTTCCTGTGTTCATCTACTGTGATGTGAGCAGCGATCCTTGCCACACATTTCTGCAACTGTGGCACCTGCTCAAGTGCAGGCAGCTTATCAGCCACAGACCAAGTCTTCTGCAACTGTGAGCTGAAATAATCTTTCCTGATTTAAATAGGTACTACCGGGTAGTTTTGTCCCGGCAATACAAATTAACAGAGCGACAACTGCAACAGGTAAGTGTGCACATAGCCTTGATAATTGTCTTCGTTAGGGTTTTACTGCTGTGAGCAGACATCATGGCCAAGGCAAGTCTTACAAAGGACATTTAATAGGGGCTTGGCTTACAGGTTCAGAGGTTCAGTCCATTATCATCAAGGCAGAAACATGGCGAGCATCCAGGCAGGCATGGTACAGGAGGAACTGAGAGTTCTACATCTTCATCTGCTAGCAGAATACTGACTTCCAGAAAGCTAGGATGAGGGTCTTAAAGTCCAAGCCCACAGAGACACAACATGGCCGTACCTCCTAATAGTGCCAATCCCTGGGTCAAGCATATTCAAACCACGACAATAATTGACCACTAGGCATTGCTACCCATCAGAGTACATACATGAACAAGTATGTGTATATTTTTGGCTTTGAAAAATTGCCAAACTGGGTATCAGTTTTCCAAAGTGAGATCCATTCTTTCTAAGTTAGAATGCCAACTTCAATTTGATTTTGATGCGCCAAGGTAAAATCAAAAAAACCCTTGGTTTGTATGCCTGGCTCTGTGGAGGGGGAGTGTGGAGTCTTTTTCAGAAAGACTTGGCAATGCTAGGGAGCTATTGGTATCTGCTGTTATTGGTACTGATATGCCATGAGCCTATAACTGTAGCATGAGCTATGCATCCCATCCACAAAATCCTCAACTTAAGCATTTGCTAGAACAAAGGAAATGGTTAACTATGGAGTCTTCAGCCTTCCCTCTGATCCTTGCATTTAAAAAACTAAAGTGAGCCATAACACAGGAGGATAGGAGGCAGGGGTGAGCTGAAACCTTTGTTTGCTGGGAGAGGCCATTGGACTAGCTAGAAAGAGACAACAGCAGAGGGACAGGGGACCTTCTGGGGCCTTTGCCAGTTCCCCAAACCACTGCCCCACCAACTCTGCCATCTCTTCTATGTAGTTGCTCCTTTGGGTCATTTTGGCCTCAATACTCAGCCTTAATGATGAAATCCAGCTCAGTGTGACTTTGTGAGACAGACTCAAATGATGTACAAGGCAGTCTCATGTAAGGTTGTGGCTGTCCCTGGGTTCACTGGCTCCATCTCTCCTAGCAGATATCTGAAGTCCTCGACTGAGACCTTGACTCATCTGTCAGTCTACTTTGAGAAATACGGACTTGGGGGAAATGCACGGTTCAACACCTTTGCTCGGGAGACAGAAGGGAATATGATACTGAGCCTCTGGCTACACGGGGCCAATTACTGTAGTCCACTGACCCAAAACACCATGCCTTTCTTCCCTGCAGGGCTTATAAGATACCCTTGTTGAGATCGAGGTTGTTGAAATCACGCGTGTCTGGCTTTTTCTTTTAACCATAATAATAACCTCTTAGCTTCTGCTCCAAACACGCCCTTCCCCCCACTGCAGCCCTGACTGAAGACCTCTGCTTGCTTGTGGGTTACCCTTTTAGTCTGCAGCCACACAGGCAATTTCCCTGACCAGTGGGGCACAAAACTCAAACACACATTCAATGTGGGAGTTCCCCAAGCACCTTTCAATCCTTTCCATGTTGTTCATCAAGCAGACCTGGAAATGCTGAAGAAAACAGAGAGCGCAGCAATGCTCTGGGAGTAGGAGATGGGGACAGATGGGGGAGGCTGAGTTTACCTCTTAAAACCCAGAAGAGACAGTTCTGCTGGCTTTGGTGGCCTCTCCATGGGCAGCTGGGGAATTTGCAAAGGTTTTGTCAGGGCAAACAAAGGAGAGTACAGTAGAAACAGCAGGTTTGAGGTCTTTGCTATAGTTCCCTTTTCCTCTCCTCTGAATGCTTTTGGGTGGTGGGACATTTACACATAAACATAAGCCAGAAAGCTTGCAGTTATTTGGAGACCTCAGAGCTGGGTGGAAGGAAATGTCAGATATAAACCCAGCTGTGGGAGGACCTTCCAAATACCAGACCTCCCCTTTGAATCACATTCTGCCTTGCCCCACTGTAGCCTGACCAACCGGAGCCCAGTTCTGTCATGGCTTTGGGCCAAGCTGGAACAATGTATTTCCTTATAGCATTAGATCTCTAAGCTGTCCCATTTCTTTGTAAGAAGACAGCCCTCCAGTGCCCTTTGGCCCTCAGCAGTAAGGTTGGGCTAAGGAGGAGAAAAATCTGCATGATTTTGAGATAGTTTATTCTTATTGAGCTTCAGAAGATCTGGTTCAAGATGTAGAGGTGGCAGGCTGTGCTTGGTTGACAACAGTGATGTCAACTTACCAGAAAGTTGATGTATCCGAAGACAATGGAATCTTATCAAGGGGTTTTTGAAACATTTTACTTGGGGCTTGAAGCATCTAAGCAAAAAGATCCCTTTAAGTCCATGGTCTTAAAACCAAACAGAGAAAGAACCAGTAAAGACGATGATTGAGAATGTAACAGTGAGGTTGGAGTTCCATCACAGACAGAAAAGCACACATGGGTTCTTCATGTCTGGCCAGATGCCTCTTAACATTTAGGCGGCTCTTTAAGAAATAGGACCATATTTCTCTTCAAGAAATAGTTGGCCCACCTCGGGAGGGTCTAGTGGCTTTAGTGAAGGGCATCTGGAGCCAGCAAGACATCAACACTTTCATTATGACTGACAAGGCCTGGCTGACTGCCATGCTGCTCTGTTTAAGGCTGGAGGAGGAAGAACAGCTCCCCCAGGGCACTACTGTCCGTGCATGAATGCCTAGTGAGGCATGTTAGCTCTCACCTGGAGAAACAGGTACCTCAAGCTGAGACTAGCTTCTTCCTAGGAACTGACCCCTTTGTCCTCACAAAGCTCACCATTCAGGAGACAAAGGACATAGCTCTAGCACCGCATATGGACTTCAAAGTTAATCCCTTTACAACATCCATGTGGGAAAATGATGAAGGTGGTGGCTAGCAGAGAGGAGGGAAGGAGGTGTGGTGTGAGAGACTTTCTCCTGAGTATCTGGTCTACCTTGTGCTCACTTCTCTCTGTGTTATGAATGCTAGACTATTTAGAGCCACATATATGAACTACCTTTTGGTAACCTCCACTGATATTCTGGTAAGTTTTCCTGAGGACTAAGTTAATTTGGGGATGTATTTTATCACATACGTTCCTCTTTAGTTATTTCTATCTTGTTTTTAAAAATAAAACAAACAAAATTTTTTTGAAATCTTTGGGAAATGAAGTTTGAGGTAGGTTGATGGTATTAAAATCCAGAACAGACTGATGCTTAGGCTATGGTACCTCTAGCAGCCTTCACTTTCCTTTCTCCTTTGAATTACACCTGTGGGTAAATACTTTCTGAAGCAGCTGTTGAATCTATAACTTCCTAACAGACTCCCACATACCTGCATTTATTTCCTAGCAGAGCCTACAGAATCAGTTACATTGAAGGGCTAACAATGTATCAGATGTTAACTACCAATGGACATGACATGTACCTTTCCATGTTTGATGTCTGATGAGGATCACAGGCTCTCTGTCTGTGAATTCCTCCAAGCTCTATTAAGAAGCAACTCTCATTTTGCCTCATTAGCTTGAACTCTCTTCAGAGTCCTCGCCATGCTGTTGTCTAGCTGTCTGTTTATGGCACTGATACCTCTTCTAATACATTACTTACTCAAAAAGATCATCTTCCTCAGTGTCCAACTTGAATTCCAAACCCGAGACCTTTTAGATAGATGAATGGATGGATGGGTGGAGGAAAGTGGACGAAAAGATTGGTAGTTGCATGGATGAATAGATGGATAGATAGATGAGTGGGTGGATGGATTGGTAGATGAATGGATGAGTGGGTGGGTAGATGGATGGAAGGATGCATGGATGGAGAGATGGATGTGACAGTGGATATGTAGATGTTGTGATAACATGAACAAATAGGTGGATAGATGCATAGATCATCAGCGGCAGAAAGAAAACTGAGATGGGGATTAGTGTACACAGACTTAAGGGAGGGGGAGTTATAAAACATCACTGTTTGGAAGTTAACAGAGGAGGCAAAAGAAAAAAAAAGAATCACAAAGAAGGAGGACTCAACTGAGGTTAACACCAAGGATCACAAACTATTGTCACAGGAATCAGATAAGTAAACCATCCCAATAACATAAAGCAAAGATCAAGGGATGGTGGAGAGATGCCTTAGCAGTTAGGGGGAGTTGACTGCTCTTCCAGAAGATCTGGGTTCTATTCTCAGCACTCATATGACAGCTAGCAACAGTTAGTTAGTTAGTTAGTTAGTTAGTTAGTTAGTTAGTTCCAAGAAGATCCAATACTTTCTTCTGGCCTCCTCAGATCACACAGGCACGCATACAGGTAAAACCTTCACACACATAGAAATAAATATCCTTCAAAATAGTGTGGGAGGGAATCAAGGAGATTCTAAGAGACTAATTAAAAACTTCAGATTACTGGATTCACAGAAAAATTATTCACTTTTCTTACAATTCTTATGGAAAGCTATTTTCTTTTCTTTTCTTTTTTTTTTTTTTTTCTTTTTGGTTTTTCGAGACAGGGTTTCTCTGTATAGCCCTTGACTGTCCTGGAACTCACTTTGTAGACCAGGCTGACCTCGAACTCAGAAATCTGCCTGCCTCTGCCTCCTGAGTGCTGGGATTAAAGGCGTGCGCCACCACGCCCGGCGGAAAGCTATTTTTTAAAATAAGAAAAATAAGGCTGGAGAGATGGCTCAGTGGTTAAGAGCACTGACTGCTCTTCTGGAGGTCTTGAGTTCAAACCTCAGCAACCACATGGTGGCTCACAACAAGGAGATCTGATGCCCTCTTCTGGTGTGTCTGAAGATAGCTGCAGTGTACTTATATATAATAAATTAAATCTTTAAACTCTTTTAATCAGCATTGAAAATTCACAGTTCTGATACATTTCAAGCTCTCAGAGGTGTACCGGGGGCAGAGATGATCTGTGGATGCTGTGTTTCCCTCTCTAAAGCTGGTCCTGAACCTTGCACTACTTTGATTTGTCTGGTTGTCCTGAGATCCTTTAATGAATCTTTGAAAGCCAGTTTCGAATGTTCATAATTAATTAGAAGACAAGTGTGAGACAGTTTGGCAAAGTTTTGTATAGCTAACAAGATTATTCCAACATCCCAGACAGGAACTGTCCACCTCCCCAGCATGTAACTCTCTCAGGACTGATTTTATTCTCATGTCTCCCTTCAGTAACTGTTACCTCCTGACAATTCCAACTCAACCAGGGCTAGACACTAAATGAAGTCACCTGGGACTGCTTCCTGACCTCCCGAAGCTACCACAGAAGGGCACAGCTTCCTAAAGAAGCTTTGTTTTTGGCTTTGTTTCACATCAACTGGAATAGAATAAGTATAGTTGGACCTTTATACATTAGAAACCATCTTCCTTGCAGGATTTCTTCCCTATGCTCTGTGGAAGGATGTATTCCAATTCTGAGACAAGATACACAGAATACTTGTGGGCACATGAGCTTATGGACTGGGCTTTTAATTCCATCATGAACTGTACGTGTTTTGAAGTTATGAAGAGAGCCAAAAGGGTGTTGCATTTCACTGAACAGAGGCCCCCTTTGGCATCTCCCTCTCTACCTTCCTTTCCTACGGAGACTTCTTTATTTTTGCTTTGTGACTTGAAAGCTATCAGGACATAATGATTTCAACATCAGGAAATTGTTTGCTTAATATGAGTCTTAAAGTGATCAAAGTTGGGTAGAGACACATGGTAATTCACACTATGCAGCCCAGAAGAATCTGTTGTCATAGATCAGAGACATTCCACAGATGGCCCCTCCCCAACTTCTCCCATTCCTAGCCTTGATTTCTCCTCAGTAATCATCAATTGTGTGTGTACTTTTTATCCTTTATACATTATTATATTATTATTTCTGTATTTTCTTTACTTCTTGATCCTCTAATTTTATTTCTATCTGAATATATTTTGGTAATTCACTCTCTCTCTCTCTCTCTCTCTCTCTCTCTCTCTCTCTCTCTCTCTCTCTCTNCTCTCTCTCTCTCTCTCTCTCTCTCTCTCTCTCTCTCTCTCTCTCTCTCTCTCTGACAGAGAAGAGGAAGCTGCCATGAGGGAGAGGGACCATGAGCATGTGGCCAGCAGAAACAGCAAGTATTTGGGGTAAACCGCTGGGGAAGTAGTCAATTCAGCAGATAGAAAAGTAGATTAGGGGTCACCCACAGGAATTGACAAAACCAAATAAAATAACCATAATTTGAGACTCATTCATCTGTAAGCCAGACGGGGTAAGTTTGAATTGGATCAACTGCAAAGACCACTTCAGTAACCCAGCAGGTAAATTGAGATCCCAGAAGATTTAGAATTGATTGGAAAATGAATTGCTGTGTTTCCAACCAGCACTGATCCATGAAGGAACTGATAAACTGGTTCGTTCATTCAGAAGTATTTATTGGCCACTTTCATTGTGACTAGCATCTAGTCATATGCTAATAACACTAAAATGTTCAGCAAAATATTTCAGAGCATGGTGAACAGGAGAAATTGGCTAATTCCAACTTCCTGTAAGTATGAAGATGTATTTCTACTTACATAGTAAGGTCTCATGGCCATGATTGCAAAATTAATAATTTAACCTACATTGTTATCTTTCTGATGCTGTCAGAAATCAAGGAATTTTAACCCACTCACCATTGTTCTGAGCCGTGAGTTTGTCTGACTTTTTGTCTATTAACATGTTTGTTATTACCTTGCTGGCATTGTGATTACATACAAATAGCAAGAACAGGAAGACACAGACAATGTCAAAGGAAATTTGAAATTTGGTAGTCAAAAACTAAGTATGATTGTGGTGGGAAATCAGAGCTGTGCTCGCCATGGCATAAACAGTATCCTTTCACTTCTAAGTGGGTCGTCTTAAAAAATGGCTGAAATTTTATACTGAGCAGTGGGTGTTTTGTTTTTCTCAAATGATCATAAAAACTAAAAAACAAACAAAAAGCAAAACAAAACAAAAAACCAAAAAACAAAACAACCTATCAACTAGTGCTTCTTACCAGAGATTGTTGCTCTGAGCTTCTTGATGAGCAATGTTGGTCCAATCTAGAACATTCCGATAGCCACATCTCTATAGTTGTCCTACACCTGCTACAATCTGTTGACTTGGCCTCTTGTGTGTGCTCCCGTTCTACCAAACACTTTAGAAATAATGTCCCTGAAGATAGCTTCATAGAAATGAATCGTGTTCCTTTCTATTCGTGCTAAATTGTATGACTGTATATTTTGGAGGGCTTCTAAACGTAAGACTCCAGAATGCATAGACAGTATGAGGGAAATCTGCTTTTACAAAGAAGGGGCATCTGGCATCCCTCAGGGAGTATTATGTAGACATTATGTGGTACTCACCACAACCTGTAAGATGGATGCGGTCAGCATCCTTAACACCGAAGAGGAGCATTGACCTCTACATGTTTTTTGTCCTAAGCATCAGCCCTTCTCCTTGAGACTTCCCTTCTTTCTCTTCTTGATACTTTAATTATCTTGAGTTGATTTCCTCAGTCTGTCTTAGACCTGTCCATCAGTTTCCCTTCCTGTGTCCATACAAGAAAAGTAAAGACCATTGCATTATATTTATTAACCTTTTAATAACAGGATGATATTGTTGCTCCACTCAGCCCAGTGTGTGTGTTTGTGTGTGTGTGTATACACACACATATATATACACATTCACATATGTATATATGTATCTATATATACATATATATGTATGTATATAAGTATAAGACTAGAAGTCTAAAGGAACAAGAAATTTGTCATTATCCTTCTCTGATAAAAAAAAGGGTCCTGGGAGTGCTGAGGTTTGGCCAGAAGCCTGGGCCAGGCCACATGGCAGGTAAGTAGCCAGCCCTTGTCACTGCATGGCAGGGACTCTGTCTACAGGATAGTGGGAGAGACAATGAGTATATGTCTGAAGAGCTTTGTTTAGAATGAGAAGACAGATCCTGACATAAAGGCACATGCCAAGGAGAAAGAAGATTGAATGTGGAGCCAGGGGATGGAGATTAGACAAGATTTCCACACTTAAGTGATGGTGCTAATTTTATTGGGTGTCTACGGCCCTGAACATGGGTAAGAAAATTGCTTGAAAAGTCTCCACCCGGAAGATGTAAGTGAAGATAAAGAAGTGTATTGAATAGTCTGTATGCGCCAAAACTGTGTGGTTGTTTTGGGAGTGGCATCTGAGTTCCATAGCAGCAGAGGAAGGAGGAAGAGGAGGAAATGAGGGGGAGGACAAAAAGGAGGAGGGGGAAGATGAAGAGGAGGAGGAGGGGGAGGAGGAGGAGGAGGAGGAGGCAGAGTGCAGCAGCAGCTATTTATCATTACTTCATAAGAAAATAAGGTGGACACATGGTACAAATCCTGCACCAGTAGCCTTCTGCTCAGCCTGTCGCCGTCGCTCCCTGTTCGTTAGGTGACAGCCTCAGCCTAGGAACCATGCCCAGCATTTTCATCTTGCTTTGCCTTTTGGCCCAAAACACCCTTCCTCATCCTCCAGCCAATGATGAGGTTCCAGCTAGTCCCCTCTGAAGCTGGGCCCCACCCACCAGGCTTCTTGTCCCATGTATCCTCCGAGGGTTCCACGTAACTGCAGGTCACTAATGGCTTTCATCCTCTCCAACATTTTATAACAGTTGTTTCTGCTTCCTTCTTCACAATGTTTCCCACCATGAGCTTGGTCAAATTTAGAGAGTGATATGAGAGAGAGAGAGAGAGAGAGAGAGAGAGAGAGAGAGAGAGAGAGGAGGGGAAGAGAGAGATTCACATATACTACCAGTTACTTATCTTTGCATCGTGCTGTAGAAATGGAATTCAATAAAGGTTGATTGGCCAAGTAAAATCTTACTTCCCTTTAAATATCACAAAGCATGTATTTTCTCTAACATACCATGTTTAAATAAAGGAAGTTTCATAAAAAAGGCTGGGGTGACTGGTTTTTAACAAGATCAATACTATATGATAAAGTCTGTGTTACAAACAGGAGCATTACAAGGAATGAACAACAGTATTTTAAAGCAAAACTGCTTCGAACAAGAAATATTTAGTTTTAGCTAGAATTTTCCACTCTTCTTTCATTAAATCCCTTGAGTGTGCTTCCTCTGTGTCTGCAGTAATGGTTATTCAAGACATGCACATCATTTATGTACACAGGCTGGTGATAGTCTGTAAACTGTTGAGCCCAGGTTTTCTAAGCAGAGCGAGCTGTTCTGCTGTTAAGGGAAGCTGTCAAGTGATTTAAGTAAAAATCTGACTGAGGAAAACGCTGACCATTCAGAAGGTACAGTCTCATGGTGGCTGCCTCTCAGAGTGTACTGTCAAAACTCCAGAAAACACCTAAAAGAATTAAGAGAGACCAAAGCATCAGGCTATGTGCCCTTAGCTGGAAATCTGCCCTGGGATGTGAATTTGAAGGATTTGTCTAGAATACACACACCAAAAGCAATGCTTAGATTTTCCTAACCATCTAAGATATTATGACCTGGAAAGTATCTTAGATGTTATTCTAGTGTCCTCATTTACCAAAAAGGGTTGTGTGTGGGTGTGTGTGTGTGGGGGGGGGAGGTTGTTCTATGGCTAGGCAAAGACAAGCACTTTCAGCCAGGTAGTATTTCAGTAGTCAATTAAAAAAAGCCAACCCTCCTAAAATGTATAGACTTCCATTTTTTTCCCCACAGTTGGCTTCCAGCACATTGTTCCTGCAATGCAAATAGCGCCCAGGGATGGGAAGATGGTTCGGTCAGTAATGTGCCTCCTACACAAGCATGAGGACAGGGAAGGGGAATCTGGCATAGACCACCAAGTGAATGAGCCTTGAGAACATGATACTAAATGCAATAAGCCATTCACAAAGGGATCACCAAGTGCTGTGTGGTCCCACTTATAGGAGGCACCTGGAGAGGTCATATTCATCAAAGTAGAAAATAGAAAACTGCCCAAGGATGAGTGGGATAGAAACTCAGCCCTGGAAACTGTTCAGTAAATACAAAGCTTTGGGTTTTGCCAAACAGATGGACAATGCTGACGGTAACTCCTGCTGCAACCCTTCTTCATGTCACTGAATTGCACACTAAGGTAAGAAGTGTAGGCTAACTAGATTTTCCCCAATTAGAATAAAAAATAATTAAATGAAGCACAAGTGTATATGTGATCATTGATCTTCCCCACTGTCAAGTTCACAGGATCTATAACCACCTAGAAGACAAATTTCTGGGTGTATTTATGGGGATATTTCCAGGGAGATTCAGTTAAGAGGGGAAAACCTTCTGTGAAAGTGGGTTGGGCCTTATAGTAAATGAAAAGGCACAAAAGAGAAAGCAAGCTGAGTGCCAGTATTTATCCCTGCTTCCTGGCTGTGGATGTGACACAATGTGACTATCCCTGCTTCCTGGCTGTGGATGTGACACAATGTGACTATCCCTGCTTTCTGGCTGTGGATGTGACACAATGTGACTAGCTGCCCTATAACTCTGCTACCATGCTTTTTCACCATGTCTGACTGTGTCACCTCAAACTGTGAGACAAAATATAATCTTCCTTCTTAATAACCCTTGACAGGCATTTGTCACAGCAATGACAAGTTACTAATACAATATGATCGTCTTCATGGCCTGGGGCAAAGGGGCAGGACTTAGGAAAAGCTGGAGTAAGCTTTACCAAAAGTAGCAGGCACAGTAGAATATGATTTGACATGATAGGGTATAATACAGTAGAACAGTCTGCAATGTAATACTTAGTAAAACAATATCTAGCTTGTGTGATCTCTCTCTCTCTCTCTCTCTCTCTCTCTCTCTCTCTCTCTCTCTGTCGTGTGCACATGTAGGCTAGAGGATGAAGTCCAGTGTCTTCCTCAACTACTCCTCCACCTTACCTTTTGAGACAGATTCTGTCACTCAACCTAGAGTTCACTGACTAGGAGAGTCAGTAGCCAGTGAACCCTAGTGATCTTCCTGTCTCTGCCTCCCCAGTGCCCAGATAATAGAATATGTCTCGATGTCTGATTTTGACATGTGTGTTTGGTACTAAACTCCAGTCTTCATGTTTGTACAGCCATCACTTTAATGACTGAGTTGTCTCCCCTGGCCCAAATACTTAGCATTCCTATTAACTCTCTGTTAATTTGGCAATTGCTGATATTCTCCAGCCCTCCTCTGACCTCCTCCTAACCCCTCCTTGCTGACCACGGTCAATAATGAAGTCACTGATGAATTTCAGAATCTTGGAAATCCAGTAATTTGTACTCCCAGAGCTGTCTGGAATTTTACCTTCCAGAGTTCATATTTACAACATAAACAACTCAGTACAGATCTGGGTTCTACATAATATAGTTTTCAGTTATAGGCCCATGTGGGTCAAATTTCCCTCCCAAGAACAGGTATTACCTTTTGGGGACAGACATATCCATGTCTTCATCTTAAAAACCTTTGTCCTGCGCTAGTAACATAGCACATTCTAGACATGTGAGTTAGGAAAAAAAAAATGCAGATCTGTACCTAATCAGTACAGGTAAGTGACAGAGTAATAACTTAATGTAATGCTTAATTACAGTAAACATGTAATCATCTATTTGCTTCATTTCCCGTTTCCATTTGCAATATTCTATTTTGCTTTAATAAGCATACTATGCATGGTTTTTATTGTAGTTACTTGAACTCCTTTTAGGACAAAATGTATTAACGAGAAATAAACAAAGGTTAGGATCAGAGGAGTGGTTTAAAAATGACCTGCTTTTGTAGATTTTGGAAGCCAAGGATATGTTGACTGGTAGAACTGCCAACCTGCAGCTGGAGAATAATATATGAGTCAAATTGAGCAAGATTCAGAAGGTCCAGTATGGGTCAGGCAGTCCAAAGCCATGCTAGATGGGCATTTTGTTCTTAACACTAGCAGTATTGCACTCTGGAAGCAAAACGCAGTTGGAGACCAGATATCTCATAAAGCCTGTGGGCTCTAGGCCCACAACTGGTTGGAAGGTAGTTAGTTAGTCACTGAGTCTGTGCCTTCACCTCCTTGTCTTTAATGAAATGATGGTTCATATTACTCCTACCATAAGGTGTCTGAAGATAATGTAGTTCCAGTATATCTCAGTCACTGTTCTATTGCTATGAATAGACATCATGACCAAGGCAACTCTTATAAGAGGAAGCATTTAATTGGGGGCTTGCTTACACTTTCAGAGGCTTATTCCATTATCATCCCACTGGGTAGCATAGAGACATGCAGGCAGATGCTGGAACAGCAGCCGAGAGCTGCATCCTGATCTTAGGCAGAGTGGTAGAGACAGAGAGCCTACATTTGACATGGGCTTTTGAACTTGAAAGCCCACCCCAAATGACACATCTCTTCAAACAAGGCCACACCCACTCCAGCAAGGCCATACCTCCTAATCCTTCTAGTTCTTTCAAATAGCTCCACTTTCCAGTGATGTAGATTCAAATACATGAGCCTATGTGTGCGATGCCACTCTTAACCCCACAGTGATACATCCTTGCCCAGAGCAACACACTCATGGTGTTGGCTATTACACCACCACAGAGGATATTGATACAGAGCTATGCAGAAGTTGTCCAAGAAAACTCAGTTCCACCAAACATTTGATGGGTGCTTGAATTCTTTTACCACTTCTGAGTCTGCAACAAGGGATCAAACATTAAAAGAAACTAAAGTATTTGCATTCTGCTTCAGGATCCAGGCTCAGAGCATACACAGATTTCATATGCATAACCATGTTATTGTGTTTATCTCTTTTGTAGATGTCATCATTTAGTCTGTCAACAGGGTCAACTAAAATTGGATCACATGCTCTCAACCGGGGTTTGAACACAGGCAGGGAAGATAGCTCCAAAGGCATTCAGAATTAAGAAAAAACTTTTAATACTACTGCCACCACCACCACCACCGCCACCACCACCATAATCACCTTGCAGTGGTAGAGAATAAAGCCTATCATCTTACACCTGCTATGTGAACACTCTATTACTAGGCTGTATCCAGCCCTTCTTCAATATTTTTAAAAGAAACAAAGAAACTCCCTCCCCCATTATTATAAAGACATTTTGATCCAAAAACACATAGCTATAAAACATAAGATGAGACCTTATGGTGTTTGTGCAATTTGTAAATTATTAGGTTGGTCTTAAGATTTTACTTCCTTTATACATACACAGACATATAAGATAGTTGCACATTTTAATTACAAATGAGTTGAGATATGTGATTATATACACTCCACTGAAAAACAAACCTAATTTACACACCAGAACACAGAAGCAACAAATTCTCATCAAGATGTTTCTGGGAACTCACAATTGCCACGAGAAACTAAAAGCCACGTTCTGTGTGTTTGAACCCATAGCCTCATACATGCTAGGCAGTGCTATACAGCTAAGTTACACATAATCAATATACACTAAATGCTTTAAAATTTATTATGCATTACCTATTCATAGTCCAAGTGTACACTTTCAAGGATGTGTGCTTACACCAAACACTCATGTCCTGGAAGCACATGGATTTTTAATAAAAATAAATAAATTTATAAGCCTATCAAGTGACTGGTATCTCTTGTAATATACTAAGTACTTTTGTACGTTAGTGATATTTGAAGCAAAGAAATAAACCTTTAAGTCTTCCCTGGGCTGGTTAGTTCTATCCATTAACATAATACAACATAAAATCACCAGAGATGAGATTCTTAATGAGGAAGTGACTTGTTGAGGTTAGCCTGTGGAGGATTGTCTTCAATGTTGATTGGTATAGGGAGAGTGAGGCCACCACTGTGGGCAGGACCATTCCCTAGGCTAGGACCTGACTTGTGTAAGAATACAGAAAGAGGAATAAAAGAAGGATGGGAGCAGTTATTTCTCTTTCCTCGACTTACGTTTAAGGTGACCTGCTTCAAGTTCCCAATTACCTTCCTGGATGTGGGCTTTTAAGGAATAGGATCCTTTTTCTCCCCAAGCTGCGTTTGTCAGGGTATCTTATCACAGAAAATGAGACTAAACTCACACTTCCACTAGTCCGCCCACATCTTACTTTCTACTCGAAGGAAGGAGCAGTGCTGTGATGATCAGGTATACAGGGACAGTTAATGACCATGCAGGACATCCTTAGGTGGCATGCTAACCCCAGCCAGCTCTTTTTCCTGCAGGCACCAGGTTCACGCTGTGGGTCACAGAATGAAGACGATGAAACTATCTGTGGCACAGCCATACCCTAGCCTGTAATCTGCTGAGAGCCTGGGGCTTCACCTTCGTTCTTAGAGGCAATTTTGCTTGTGCCAAGCAGAAACGGGGCTGATGCTTTTGTTTTCGCTCACATGTTGTTTTTTTTTTTTTTTTTTTTTTTTTTTTTTGCACATTGATAGGACCAAATCGTGCTAGATGATTTCCATATGTAGCTAATATGCCCTTCCGTGTGCCCCCCCCCCCCCAGCATCCATGTCTCCATCTTCTCTACTGCTCCAAGGGATTCCTCTGAAAATAGTGTATGTTCTTCATTAATTAAAGACCTAGGGGCTCAGGCAATGATTTATTTTTCTCTTTCTCTATATACGTTCACTCTGATACGTCTCCCTCCTCCACGTCGCAGAGAGCCCGCCGCACTTGATCGCAGGTGGTTTCCTAGGAAACCCACTCACAGCTAAGACCCCCAAACTGCACATTTCCATTCCCTTCCCTACCTCCTCTTCCAATAAGCGCTGGCTAATGAAACAAGGTAGAAACGCATCAGCACTTTTAGAAATTACTCCACAAAGGCAGGTTACCAATTCCATCTCCATTCACGGAAAGACCGTGTAATCGACAGACTCCGGGCTTTTATCTAGAGGAAACGCCGGTTAGAATTGCAGCTGCCAATCTGTGTGCTGGATGTGTTACATGGTCAGAAATTGTACACGCTCCTGAGAGGCCAAGATTGGGCAATTTCTTGACTGCCCAGTTTTTAAAGTTCCATCCAGAAGTTGTGGCTATTTCTATTTACTGGGGCCTCCTGAGCATGGGGTAGGGGTATGTTTTGAATCTGAAATGTCCCCTCTGGCTCATTATTTGAATGGTTGGAGCCCAGCTTATGGTACAATTTTGCAAACAGTGGAGCCTTTAGGAGATGGATCCTGCTAGGGAGGAAATAGACTGCTGGGGCAGGCCTTCGAAGGTCATGTTCCCACCCCTGTGCCGGCTGAATTCTCTGCTTCTTGGTTGGCACCATCTGAATAACCACTCAGCCTTGTGTTTCTGCCACAAGGACTAGGTGACTCCACCAGGCATCCCTTTCTCCAGAGAGAGGACTGTAGCACTATGAAACCAGAAGTCTTTGTAATCCTTTCCTCCCTCCCTTAATGTTTTCTGTTGGGTAAATTGATGTCAAGGATACAAAATGAAATTTATACAGACGGTTTGTGCTTATTGTAGAAGGAGGACGGTCTGGTGGGGAGAGTAGGCCTTTGGACATAAAAACTACCTCCCCCCCTTTCCCCAAAGCCCTCAGGGCATGGCTCCTAGGAAACCTGTAAGCCTATATTCTGGAGATGTCTTTTTCTCTTCTTTCTTCCTTATCTTTTTCCTCTGCTTCAAGAAAACCTCAGGTCCCATTGCCCCTCATCTGAAGGACATTTTCATTGTTTCCCCAAAGCAAAGGTGGTTGGCAAGACAATTCCTACCTCAGCAACCAGCTTTCAGAAAAGAGGCTCACTGCAAAAACACCAAGCTTCCTGAGCAGCCATGGGTTGGGGAGAAGCTCGAGGTACAGCTACGGACCCTTGCCCTGTGGGAAGCTAGAATTTTCTGGAAAAGAAACGAGTACGTGATTAAACCAGAGCAGAGTCACATACTTCATTGGAAAAGTCAAAGGATTATTCAGAATACTAAATAAAAATTAAACGGGGTGTGGTGGTGCACACCTTTAATCTCAGCACTTGGGAGGCAGAGGCAGGCGGAGTTCTGAGTTCAAGGCCAGCCTGGTCTACAAAGTGAGTTCCAGGACAGCCAGGGCTACACAGAGAAACCCTGTCTCAAAAAACAAAAAAACAAAAAACACCCCCCCCCAAACCCCAAACTTGTAACTTTAATTTTTTCAAACCTTAATTTTAATAATGGTTCTTAAACACTTTTACCTCCCTTTTAGCTTACCACCCACCAGAGTTAGTGGGAAAGAAAGGATACAGGGAAGTGGACCTGTTTAGAAAGGTTCTTTGACTCAATGCACATTTGTGTTGTCTGGAATGCACAGTTCTGTTCACAGGCCACTCACAAACACTTCAGAGATACACCAGCAGTCCTGTTTGGTAGAGTCAGGATAACCAACAGGAATCAGCAGTGGTGGCACTCCCTAGCAGAGACAACCAGGCCTCAGCCTCGTCTCGAGTCAGCAGGAGGGACCAGGCGGAATGCCAGGAGAAGTTCTCAGCTGTGCCTCTCTTAGGGAAGTGAAGATCAGTGAAGACGAGAGACCCACAAGTGGTGCACAGCCAGCTCTATAAGCAAGCCTAGCTCAGCCTCCGTCACTGTCCACTGAGTCCTATTTATACCCTCCAAACATCACGTGTCCTCCAGGGGTCTTGTCAGTGTGTCTGTCTCAGCTGAAATTATTCTGCAGATCAGCCCAGTGGAAATGACCAGAAACTGCAGCACACCACCAGAAGTTTTTTGGAGAGTTTCTCTCTATGGAGTCCCAACAAATGCAGCTCAGCTACACAATGTAAGGTGGACCATGAGTGTTGTTGGCAATTATTCATCACGTTTCCTTTCATGTGCTTGCTTTAGCAGAACATTCTTTCACCCGTGTCTGCTTTAGCAAATTGTTCCTTCATGGGTTTGCCCCAGCCAAACACCATCCAACGACTTTCCAAAGAACCCTTAAGTTTCCACTTCAAAAACCTAACCCTAAAAGTGACATTTCTTCTTTCCCAAAAGCGGTGCCAGTGGCCACCACTTGTGAAAATAAGTTTGCAGAGGACAGTGCTGAGGCCTCTGTCCCTGCACTGGAGAGTGGAGTGCCTCCCTAGGGCTGCTCCAAGCCTGTGAGTGAGGAGCTCTCAGCAAAGGCTGCAGATGGCCTGCCCACAGAACCCAGCAGTGCTGCTGCAGCCCAGGAGCCTGATGACAGCTCTGCCAGACAGGCGGAGCCTGTACTGAGGACAGAGGAGGTGCAGGCACCCATGCTTCACATGGACAGCAGCATCTTTACAGATGATGGCTGCAACCATCCCATACCTGTGACTCACTTATTCAGGAATGCTGAGCTTGTGCAGGATCTACCACCAGCTTCTTCATCTTGATGAGCAGATGAGAATTCAGAAAAATACACTTCAGAGCCAGAGATGATGAGGATGATGATGCAGAGGTGTAACATGAGGACAGTGATCCAGAGGTGTAAAGTGAGGATGATGATGCAGAGGTGTAAAGTGATGAGGATGATGCAGCAAGTTTTAAGATTTCTACCTGGCATCCTCAAAGGAACATGTTCTTAATTGAATGCAGCAAAATCGACATGAACACCCAGCTCCTATGGAAGGTTTCTTGTGACCACAGGCTGCTGCCACCACTGCTATGGGAATGTCTTTTACTTCTTTCATAGACGAACATGCACAGGGGGATGGGCAGTAGGAAATACGGAAAATTCCTGAGGGCATTGGTTTTGGTAATACAAGCTTACTTTCCATGACAAACTGCTCACTGGAGATGAACTCGGTTTCTTCTGGAAGGACTCCTACTTTTGAGTGAAGCTGGTCATTTACCGTGTAGTTTTTGCAAAGTACATAGGAGAAGGAAATAAAATATATTATAAAAAATAAATAAACAACTGACTGAGGGATAAGGAGATTGCTCATTGAACAACGTGCTTGCCATGCAAGTGTCAGGACCACAGGAGACAGAATTCCAAAATTCATGCAAATGCCGTGTGCATGTGGTATCCCATCTGTAATTCCAGCACTCGGGAGGCAGGGACAGAAGATCTTTGGAGAAAGATTGATAGCTAGAATAAACAAGCCTTCAAAGCCTAGGTTCAACAGAGACATCCTGCCTCAATGAAGAAGGCATGAGTATAGTGGAGAACCATGTAAGAAGACAATCAATGTCAATTTCAGATCTCAACGTGCATGCGAACACATACACACGTGCACCTATGTGCATGTGCCTCCTGCATGTGAATGCACACACAGTCAACCTTACCATGTGCACATACACATGAAAAATACAATATTATTCTAATGACTTCCCTTTTTCCAAACATGCCTAGGCTCTGGTAACCCATCCTTCTGTTCTACTGCTGTAAGGTCAATATTTATATTTAATATGTAGCATTTGTTTTTGAAAAATAAAATTTAAAACCAACAAGCACATACAAATAAAATACAAAGGATGCCTGATAGGCATCTTGATTGTACTGATGAAAAAGATAAGAGAGAGCAAATGTCTAATTCTGATTCCCTTGTGGAGCTTACGTGTGTGTATGTGTATGTGTGTGTGTGTGCGCGTGCGCGTGCGCGTGTGCGTGTGCGTGTGCGTGTGTGTGTGTGTGTGTGTGTGTGTGTGTGTGTGTGTGTATTGAATGGAGAGAAGAGAAGAGAATCCCCAGCCCGGAAAGAGTATGTGAGCAGCAGAGAGCTACACCCCCCTGTCAATGCACCAGGAAGATAGAAGGACCCAGGGGAAGATGTTAGCTAGCATGGGACTCTTGGGACTTGAGGGACACAGGCCTTTGCAAAGTTGGATAGAGGGAGAGAGCCATCTGCTTTCTAGTTTGCAGGGCAGACAATGAGCTCTCAGTGGTGGCCACAGAGGACTGTGGTGTAAGAACGTGCTGAATAGTTTTCTGTCGACTTGGCATAAGCTAGTCATCTGTGAGGAGGAAACCCCAGTTAAGAAAATGTCTTTATAAGATCGAACGCTCTAGGCAAGCCTGTAGGGCATTTCCACTAATAGTGACTGATGGGCTGATGGTCCTGGGTTCTGTAAGAAAGCAGGCTGAGGGAGTCTATATGAGAAGCAAGCCAGTGAGTAGCCCCACTCTGTGGCTCCTGCCTCCAGATTCCTGCCCTGTGTGAGCTCTGTCCTTACAGCTTTTGATGACGAACTGTTTGTTACAGGTCGCTTTGGGTCACAACTTGTAATTAGTGTTTCATCACAGCACTATTAACCCTAACTAAGACAGAGAGTTTTCCTGTTTTCCATGTGCCCCGCGAGAAAGTGGGAAAACTGAATCGCCTGCCTAGGTAGAGATGAAGACTCGGACGCACAGTAATTAATTATAAAATGATAAGGAAATGAACATCCTTACACACTTGGGTTCATAGGTATAAAGGTCACATCTGCTCCATACAACAGCTCCTTCTGTGTGTTCCTTCCGGGGTGGTTTGTCTGGAGGTGCAGAAGGAGGTAGTATATACCAGTTATGAGTGTGGAAACTCCCATTCTGCACTCATGACAGATCTAGTAATCAATCAATCAATCAATCCTTCTGAACACACACACAAGGGCCCCAGGCAGAACAGCCTCCAGTCAGACCTGGTACAGAGCAGGAACACCATTTGCCTTCTCTGGCACTGTGTACAGTTCTACTGGCGTGGAGAGTATAGAATTATGTCTAAGCAGTCACTGTCAGTGGGAACTAAGAGAAGATCAGGCCAGAGGACAGAATCTGGGAGAAGTTGCTATCTAGTGTCTGTGCCCGTCTCCCTGGATCCTCTCACAAGGATGTGTGACTCCAAGACTGGCTACCTGGCTTTGCCAGAGGGAAATGCTGAGAGAAGGTTTGAGGGCAGGTGAGAAGGGAAAATCTTTCTCTGCCTCTAAGTGCCCTTGTTTGAGCTGCCTCTCTTCCAAACTTAGCTCCTGCAGACATCCCTACTGTAATTCTGACTCCAGACACATGGCTCTAGCTTCTGCCTTTGGTACCCTTTCTTCCTGGCTGGAGGTCAGAGCTGCCTGCTAACTCCCTGTCCCCCTCCCCTTCCCACTCCTCTCCCCTTCCCACTCCTCTCCCCCTCCCCTTCTCTCCCCCTCCCCCTTATCTACCCCTCCTCCTCCCTCTTAGTGTCTTAGCTTTCCCAGAACACAATGAAAAGATCTGGTTATGAAGTACTTCTCTGGGAAATATCTGAGCATGACTCTAGAGAGGTTGGGCAGAGAGATTCTTTCTCTGGACTACAAGCTCTCTAAAATTTTGATCTCCTTATGAGCTACAATAGAACTATAAGGTGATGAAGAAAAACAGGGTCTCCGTCAAAGAAGGGGCAAGCAGTAGGCCACCCAAGTCATGATGGTCCTTGTAGAGATAGCTATAAGACTTAAAAGCCATATCAGCCCTATCCATTAATCTCACTTAAGGAATATATGGATCCCTTCCAAGGCAACCAATTACCAGCCCATCCAGTGCTCATTAACTTATTTTTGTCTTAATTATAGCTCCTTAAATATGCATAACTATTAAAAACTTATCTTTTTAAAGTTCTTATAAAATTGTACGGTCCAATAAAGTTCAGATACAAACATATATAAAGTGAATACAATTCAAACTAATAGCGCTGGTGTGGCTGTGTAGTGATGGGAAGACACCACTACTCAGGTGAGTCCATTTCTGCCTGCCATTTGGTGGATCGTTTTGAGTGTGATATTTCTATGTCACTGTGTTTTGGGCATAAGGTGAATTCTTCTATTACTTCTTTTCTCTAATCAAGCTTGAAAACGCTTGTATACTGTGATTCTCCAGGTCTATGTTTGGCAGAGAAGCACCATTTTTATTAGATAAATCTCTGACCTTTCTTCTTTGGCATGAAATAAACATGGTGGATCAGACAATAGAGGACTAGTACTGAACTATGTATAAAACAGACCTTAGCTGGTTCAAAATCATCCCATATTCTGTATGCTTTAAAATTTTTAATACAATTTTATTTGGTGTGTATGAGTGTGCATGTGTGTGTATGAGTGTGCATTGTGCATGTGTATATGTGTGTGCATGTGTGTGTACATGTGTATGTGAGTGTTCATGTGTGTGCATGTGTGTATGTGTATGAGTGTGCATTGTGCATGTGTGTATGTGTGTGCATGTGTGTGTACATGTGTATGTGAGTGTTCATGTGTGTGCAAGTGTGTATGTGTATGAGTGTGCATGCAAGCCATGGCTCATAGGTAGGCGCTCTCTTTCCACCACGTGGTTCTCAGGGATTACACTCAGGTGGTCAGATTTGATAACAAGTGCCTTTTCCCAGCAAGCATGCTGGCAACCTTCTTTATATTTTTAATATTATTGTATTGAAAATACATAACATACCAATACATACATACAATATACGACACCTAGAGAAACTTTATTAATCATACCTTAGGAATGCCCCTGAGCCCAGCCAGGCAGGGGTAGCCATAAATAATGAACAACCACAGGGACCCTAAGCCTCAAGAAGAAGGAACCAGAAGTCTGAGAATAGGTTGCTGTGTCTTCCTGGATGAAAAGTGTCCTCCACCAGCCTGAAAGAACATGGTTTGGGTCGTGGAATCTATCATGTTTCTTTGCATCATTTTGAGTTTTATGTACAGAAAGTCAACTTAAGTGACCTCTGATTAGGTCTTGCTGGTTGGTGCCACATGCAATGCCATTCATACTCGTAGGCAGGAGAGTGAAGACATTATCAGCAAATGTTACCGAAGACTGTGCAAATGGAGGCTTGGTAAGGAATAATAAAATCTTTTATTTTTAGGACATGGTAAAACCAGCACAGTAAATGCGTTGTACATAGAAGTAGTCATACTTTCTGCATATGTGTGTACATGTGTGTGCACATGTGTGTGCATGTGAGGTACCTACGCATGTGGAAGCCAGCCCTTGGGTTGTGGTCACATGCTGCTTTGCTGAGCTTTTCTGTGGGTCTTGGGAATCTGAAATCAGGTCCCCATGCTCGTGGAGCAGGCCCTGTGCTGACTCCTCAGCCGCACTGCTCCTATTTGTGAATCGAGGCACCTGCCATAGAAGAGGGAAGGGAGGGTGTCAGTGTAGGAACCAAGAAACCACATCTTAATCATTGATGTCCATGGAGAGTGATTTAATGATGGGGTGCCTCTGCCTCGCAGCTTAGCAGTTCCTCTCCCGAGTGGACACACTTGCAGACTTGTTCACATGCTTCAGGGAACGTGTGTAAGTGCAGTCACAGAAGTATTGTTTGTAATCTTGTAATGGAAAGTTCTGCTCACCAGAGGATGAATCTATGATTTGTGGCAAGATCGTACTCACACAATTTGTTCAGTGGGGAAAGCAAATGGATGTCAGCTATGTATAAATCCATATGGTGACTTTTACACAAAAGTATTGAGTGAGATGAATAAACTGCACAGGACACACATACACACACACACAAACACACACACATATACATAAACACACAAACATACACATATACATACATACACACACACACATACTTAGGCTACCATTCTTCAAACCACTAAAATATATATACTATCATTTTTCTTGGGAACATTTATAATAAAATAGCTATGAAAGTAAGAGGTGATAAACATTAAATTCAGGATTTCTGTTTCTTCTGGGAGGAAAGGGGAGGGGTCCTTTAGTCTCCTGGCAATGCTTTATTCCTTACTGGCCAATACTTTCATAAGCCTATATTCTTTACATGGTCTTACATACTAGAAAATGGCAGATAAAACACTTAAGCAAATTAGTCATTTTTCATAAAACCTATTTCTGCTTAGAACACATTGTAGTAGCACCTCAATGCTTTGTTAGAGCCTCCAGATGTTCCTGGGATACAGCTCATAAAACTGAACATAACCCTTAATATGTGTGTGATCCCCATGTAAAAATGATGATTTGGGGCTTCTCCTTTTTGCTGAATTCATTCCTGACAAGACCTTCTATAGCTACAACTAAGAGGTCACAAGGTAGAAATATGTTCAGCTTAGACAAAATGTGACAATCTTTAAGTCCTGAGAGACATGTAAGGAACATAGGAAAGAGTTATTCACTGTACACGCAGCCTGGAAAGTCCAGCAGTCCTCTTCTATCTGGGGATATACTCCAAGACACTCAGTGGGTACCTGACCCTACATACAGGCGTAATATGACTTCAGTGAATCTGATAACTGGGATGCCTACTAAGTGTGTGATGTATACAATGTGTATACTCTGGACAAAGGCAGGACTCCTGTTCTGGATGGGACACAGTAGGATGCTGCAATATTTCAACCATGCTTATGAGTTAAAAATTATAAATTATTTCTAGACTTCTATATTTAGAGTTCTTAGAACATGTCTGATTGAAAATATGACTTGGAAGGTGAAACTTTGGACAGTGAGGAATTATATAAGTAGAAAGTAGTTTCACCAGTTACAGTGGTGTGTGCCTGTATCCTATCAGGAAGGATGGATGGAAGGAAGGAAGGAAGGAAGGAAGGAAGGAAGGAAGGAAGACCATTTGAACTCAGGATTTCAAGGTCAGCTTGGGCAACGTAGTGAGTTCCCTGACTCAGAAAACAAATCAACACAGAGAGAGAGAGAGAGAGAGAGAGAGAGAGAGAGAGAGAGAGAGAGAGAGAGAGAGAGAGAGAGAAGGAGAGAGGGAAGATACATACTCAGGTAAACACACACAGACACACTAAATATATATCTGCAATTAAAAATCTACAGAGACCAAAGAGTATCAGACTTTCTACAAAGATAATAGAGGGTTATTCTATTCTCAAGGGAACGTTTTTTTCAGAGAAGAACTTTAATCTTGCTCAAGTTTCATAGTACCCTGCCCCGTGTTTTCTAAGGTAGCATTGCATACAACATGTGGCTTTGAAATTTTGGGAAAACTTATTAAATTTCAGTTTTCCAGAAGGCATCTTTATTCCTTGGAAGGCATGAAGTTATTACCACTACCACAGTTCTCCTTGAATATCAGTGTGGGGTTAACTTTCCCAGTTACTATCATCCACTCGTATTAAAATTGTCACACTTCCTGAGAAGTAATGTGACCTCAGAAACAAACTCTTGTCTCCAGCTCCCAGCTTCTAGAATGGGTCCCCCTCTCCTGCTTTGTTTTCCAGGGGGAACGTGCTTTGTTTTGCCGTGGTCTCTTTGTTAAAGCTTTCCCTGTGGTTGTGCTGTCTTGACAGAAGGAAGCCTGTTTGTTGCCTAACTCTCAGGAGGAACATTTAATAAGTCCGTGTTGGATGGATAAATAAGTGTGCTGCAGGAATGGCCCGTTTCATTTTGCTATTTGCCAGCTTTGCTGCCTTGCTCCTTGCTTGGGATGAAGCAAACTGGTCTGCCCTGAAGATAAATGATATTACTACCCTTACATCAACTTCCTCAACTTTTGATAAATTGCAAAGCCTCGTTCCTCCTGTTCTCTGTTTTGATGGGTTCCATGCCCAGCCGTTTCCATATTCCAGTTTGCACAGAAAGTGTGAGGTCGGCATTCTGGAGCCACCCCTGACCTCTTTTGCCAAGTTGTCTGTGGCTTAGCTTGGTAGTCCCTGAAGGTAGCCCCTGGAAGTGACCCCCAGGTCCTTCTGTCCCCTCTGAGGAAGCCCATGGTCATGAGGCTATCTAGCAATCTCCCAGAGATTCCATGATATCTCCTGAACCAACAGGATTACATTGGTCTGTGATAGGAATGGCTATCAGCTGAGCGAGGTTATGAAAGCCCAGGGCTCTCGTGCCTCTTTCCATCTCTCTCTGGAGTAGAACACTAGCCCTGCTCTGTCTCTTCTTTCACCGACAACCTTAGCCCTTAGTTAATCCATTTTCCCCACAATTCTCACATGGGCTTTGAGACATTAATATTATTGTTAATTCATATTATACATTAACATGTTAGTACGCCTATCATAAGCATTTGTGTGCTGTCATATCGTATGCATATACTATTTTCCTATCTTCAGATTTTGGTTAATATTGTTTTGTAGGGCTGAGTATGTATCTCAGTGAACCTGTGCCTGTTCAGCATGAGGCCCCAGGTTCAACTCTTAACAGAATAAAACTATTTTTATATACACACAGAGAAAGCACACACACGTGCACTTTGTTTTGTAATGGTCATACAAACTGACAGCTTTCCTGGTTTTAGCTGGTGTGCTTTCTCTACATAGCTATCCTGGAGGTGGGGGCAGGGGGTGAGCAATTCTGACCATTTGCCTGGAGTAAGTAGAGCTATGCTTTATCGAGAAAATAGCCCTTAGCTTTAGAGAAACGTAATACCGTCAGACACTTCGGAATGTGCAGTTCTGAATGTTAGTCTAGAAGGTGATTCCCCATCCTAAGGTGAATGTTGTTTTCTAGTTATGTTTTTCCTGTATCCAGTCTCATACCTTGGCAATTATTAAAATACTAAGTACCTCTGAAAGGAAAGATTAAGAAAAGACCTATGCACAACTTGTCCCAGAAACTTCTGTGTCCACGACCCCACAGTGTGGACCCTCTGCCTGCCTTAAATGTAGATAGTTCTAGATTGACCTAAGCAGTTATTCTGGCGACACAAGATCTGCTCAATTCTTGGTATTTATGGAACGCCTAAGGACTCTTAGATAAGTTCTGTGTTCACTCATTTGTCAAAAAGTATTCACCAAGAGCTTACAGTCCTGGTGCGTTACACTGTGTACTCTGTGTATAAGGGGAATGAGAGGATACCATGAAATTGGCAGTCTAGAGGCTCACTGTCCATTGCAAAGGGACATACAAACGAGCATGATCTTATGTAGGGTATGCCGAAGACCGGAAAGAAAGCAAACAGAGCATGCTCTAGGGACACAGCTTGAGGAAGTTATCTTTGACCTGTAACTGAAGAGCGAGTTTGAGTCCTCAGACTGGTGGACAGGAAAGGAAAAAGGCAGTGGTTGGTCTGGGTAGAACAGCGCCCCCTAGTGTCTGGAGGGCAAGCGCTCACAAGATGCTGTGTTTCTTTTAACAACCAATGAAAGGACATCGAGAACCTTTTGACAAAAAAATGCAGGGTTTGTCTCCCCACCCCCACTGCCCCACCTCCTCGGACTTGCAGAATCAGTATCTCAGGAAGAGTGTCCTGGAAACTGCACTTTAAAACACTCAGGCGATTTGGGGGACTAAGTTAAACCTGATTTGCTCATGTCAAAAGTCAAAGGGAGAAGGAAGTGGGATAGGACACAGTAAGCAAGGAAATCCTGGGCATCCTAGAAATCCAGGTGAGGCACAGACTCTCTCATGAAGGTTCCAGGCAGTGGAGTGCTAGGAATAATAAGTAGATGTCTAAGGGGCTGGGGGTGGGGAGCAAACTTCCGGGTTCCTATCTACTCTAGGGGAGATGGCTGTGAGCTAACCCACATCTCTCCTACAAGGACTAACACCATAAAAAGGAAAAGCTGCTATTCTTTAATTGATTTGGATACCTTTAATTGATGCTGCTCGATTTTAAACATTCCGTGTGCCGTAATCATTTGTTGAGAAAAGGTTTATTGTAATGAGCACTGATTTATGCTGCAATGGTGTCTGCTTTCCCTTAAGCCCCTGGAGCTGAACAGTGACAGGTGACAGGTGAAGACCCTACCTGGCAGGGAGCTCACGGGTAGGTGATGCCTTCCCTCTACACTTCAGTTACATCATATGAGAGACAGATCATCTGTTTTTACTATTCAGTTCTCAGGAGGACAACTTGTTCCAAACACACACGCATCATGAGTCTGAACTTCTGTGCGTATTTACACATCTCATGTTTTGTGCATTCATACTATTATTATGTCTATTGTGGGGGTCTGAAACCTGCTGGTTTGCTTCTCATAATGATCCAGGATATAGGTCCTGTTATCTGGAGCTAGAGTGATGGCTCAGTGGTTAAGAAAAGCTTATTGCCCTTGCAGAGGACCCAGGTTTAGTTCCTAGCATGCATAATGAGTGTCTTCCAATCACCTGTAACTCCAGGTCAAGGGGATCTGATGGCCTCTTCTAGCCACTACTGGCACATGGTATGTATAAACTCGCATCAAAACACACATAAAAACAAATAAAAATCGGATTCTATTATTGTATTTATTTTATATGCAAGGGAATGGAGACTCAGAAATGCCATGCTACAGGAGGTGACAGCTAGAGTATGAACCCAGGTAATTTAACTGGAACGGGATATAGCACCCTGCCCACTGTCTCTTTAGTAGGTTCTATTAGTGTGACTATAGAGAGTGTCCCCCCAAAGCCCCTACAACACAGGCTTGCTCCTACTGGTAGGTGGATGGAAACTTTAAGAGGCAAGGTCTAATGGGAGAATTTTAATTCCCTTTGAGGGAGGCCTTCAAGGGTCCTGTGGAATCTTCTTCCTTTTGCTTTTTATCCTCGCGATGAGGAGGACAGCTTTTCTCTACCCCAACCATGGTAGTGCCCCAGTCCCAAGAAAAGCAGCTCCAGGAGATCACTGGACCTCGAAGCCTAAGAGTGGAATAAACCTTTGTCTCTTGACAGTTTGTCATCTTAGGACATTGTCACAACAATGGGAAGCTGACTACCACAGGGAAATCTAACCAGGTGAATAGTGCCATAGCCTCAACGTCTTTTGCACAACCCCCAGTTGCCTTTAACTGGGTCATTCTAGAGAAGAATGAG
This sequence comes from Mus pahari, assembly GCF_900095145.1. Lineage (NCBI taxonomy): Eukaryota > Metazoa > Chordata > Mammalia > Rodentia > Muridae > Mus > Mus pahari. The sequence continues at coordinate 1,140,202 of NC_034605.1, read as the reverse complement.
GTTGTTCTTGCTTGCTGAATTGAGTTCAGCAGTTCAACACATAACGTGTAGTAGCTCTGGGTGAGGAGATCTGATGCACGCTTCACACACAAACCCATTTCTGGCTTCACGGATTTAAGGTAAAAAAAAAAAAAATGACAACGCACCATAAAAACACAGAATGTCCGCCTCAGCTCTCCCAGGCTTGTCACATAGGATTATATGTTCTTGGGTCGGATTTTCCCCGGCCTGCCTCAGACGTCTCTATTTTCAAGACTGTTTCAACACTTCTTAGGGTAATATTTTACTATTAACAAATATTTCCTTGTATTTCATCTGGGCCTGTCATTCTCCAGCTCTAGTGAGTCCTCTTTAATTTGAGTCCTCGTTAAGACGAAACCCAGGCTGTCATTAGCTTGCCGTAATCTTATGCGAAGTCCTGGTTAGTATGGCTGAAAGCATCTGCCAAGGCCTCCTTAGCTTTGCCCTGCACAGGCTAAAACATGATTTTTAAGTTTTCTGATTCATGGGGGGTGGGGTCTAACTGTTTGTCGGAATTGATAAATCAAATGAGAGGAATACAATGGATCATTTAAGGAATTATGGTACATGGATGCCTGGTGAAGGTTCAGGCAGGTTTACAAAATTTGAAGTGACTTCATGTATTTTAGACACTCTGATAATTAATCTAAATAGCCACAGAGTGATCACACATTTTTGATTGTTTAAAAATGTCTATATTGTCTGTAATTCTAGAATTTTTACCATCTTACATCTATATTCTTAATGCAGTTCCAAAATTGCAATATGAGTTGACAGCTCACGTGCAGCAAGTTTTACCGCAGGGATTGAACCTAGGACCCTGATCATTCTGCACAAGCTCTCTCTACCACTAAGTTATATCCTCAGCTCCTTAGTTTCCTCTAAAAGACCAGCCTCCCATCCTTTTAAATATCCCTTTTATCAGAAGGACCATTCTTCTCAAAGAATATTCTTTAGAAAGTTATTTTATGCCACAAACCAGAAGCCATCCCTTTTAAAAAAAAAAAGTGACTTTAATTCAGAAAATGATGCAATGTCTTTATGTCTTGGAGGCAGAATTAAGACAGGTCCAGACACATCAAAATGTACTGTCCCTGGGGACATAGGGGACGTAGGTAATTGTGAACCAGAACAGATATTAAAGACAGCAGTGTGGTGAGTATTCTTAAAAACTTCAATTAGCACATGAAATAGTTGTGAAGCTTTAAAAGTTAATGCCCATCTTTTCTAGAGAGGTTACTGTGGACCTATGTTCTGTTTACTTCTTAAACATTTAACAAAACACAGCTGTAATGGAGTCTGGCCAATTATTCCATCCTTCCTCCCGCTCCCCCCCCCCTTTCCTACCCTCTCTTTTTCTGTTCATGTCTCCTTTTTCCTCCCCTTCCTGGTTGCATTTTCCTCCTGTGTCTCCCCTCTCAGGTTCCCTACCTTTACTTCCTGTTTTCTCGCCTCTCCACACCAGTTCTTTCCTATCTCCCCCTCCCCTCCTTCTGTCTTCTGTCTTCCATAACTCCTCTCTCCTCCTCTCCCTACCCCCTCCTTCTTCATCTCTCCCATTCTACAGTTGTCTCCTTGCATTCATAACAGCCAGGCTTGGCTGGATTTCCTTGCCTTCACCCAGTTCTTGCTAAAAATTTCATAGCAGGAAGAGAGGAACCCCAAGAAACTGAAAACAAGAGGCTGCTTCCCTTGCCTCGTTCACTGGATGCAATACTCAGAAGACTGAGGAGAACAGAGGAGGTTGGAAGGTTAAGAATGGAACTGAAGAGAGACATTTACAAGCAACACAATGGCAACAAAGAATAGCATTATTTCCATTTGCCCTCCTAGGAGTAGCAATCCAATCAGCTTCTTTCCCTTCTTTCTCTCCAGCTTGCCTCTACAAGCATCATTTGCTGTGCTCCTGTATCCCATGCCCTGGCCATCACCTGCAAGGAGGCCACTCAGAAATACAACCAACAGCCTAATGACTTTCCTAGCTTGGTTTATAGCAGTGGTTCTAAACCTGTGGGTCTCAACCCCTTTGGGGGGTTGAATGACCCTTCACAGGGGTCACATACTAGATATCATGCATATCAGATATTTATATTATGATTAATAAGACTAGCAAAATTAGTTATGGAGAAGCAATGAAAATAATTTAAAGAAAATAATTTTATGGTTGGGGCCCCCACAACAGGAGGAATTACTCTTTTAAAGGGTGGCAGCATTAGGAAGATCAAGAACCGCTGGCTTATAGTATCCAAAAGGAAGCATGAACGGTGAGCCCAAGCATCATCTAGTCAAAGGCCAGAGCTGTGCTTGAAACCAGGGTGGCTCACAATGCACTGTTATTAGAGGAAGCCAGCTGTCACCCTGTCTGTTTCTAGGTATGTCAAGTGTGACCACCCACCCAGGAGACACAGCAAGCTCAGGTGTCCTCCTGGAAATGGCCTTAATTTCAGCATGCCTGACCATTTTGCCCATTCTATTTGGCTCCTTCTAGTGAATCTCATGCATATTTATGTGCCAATTATGCAAATCCCAAGATAAAAATGCATTAAGCACCTATGATTTAGACTGGTTAAGTCTATTACATAGCATAATGAAATTACTGCATGATGTCCAGTTTATCTCAACACTTGCTTTAAATTGTCAGTTAGTTATTAACTAACTGACACACCATAACACACCAAAATTTTGCTGAAGGAAGTGTCCTTTGTCTGCCCAACTGTGATACTAGGAAATCAGACATTTCACGCTAAATCCTCATCAACTTGGAAAAACATTCCAGAGTAGACTTAATAGGGCATAGTGTGATCAAAGTTTAAGAAAGGCAAGAGATCACCAGTATTGTCAAACTCGGGCAAATTAAAATCGCTGGCTCATTTCAACAACACACGACTCAGCAATTCAGAGACTAAAGATGAGACTCAGGAGTGGGATTTTATTCTTGAGCCTTATGCAGTCAAGTCTCATTCCCTGAGCTGACAGGACTTACTGTAGGTTACCAAATTCAAATGTGCACTGAACTTTCAAATAGGAAGATATCAATTTCCAGAGGCAGAAATAAAGGAGATTAATAGTGAAATCACAGAAGCAATTTAACCATGGGGCAAATCCCTTGTAACCTGGAAACTGAAGGGTCAGAACCAGAGTCGATTTGGTGTGTAGTAATATTAGCTTTGAACTTTGGAAGGACCTGAGCCTCTAGTCTCAATGCGTACTAGATGACATGATGGTCAAAGAACCAACCATGATTTGAACTCAACCGGTAAACATAGTCCATACGCAATCTGACCCACAGACGTCCGTTTCTCCTGGATACTTTAGCATGCCAGTTAATGGGCCCATTGCTCAGTTTGTGGAGTGTCTGGTTATATCTCATTTCCATAGGGAACTCCCCTTGAAGTCCGTGCGAGTTGGACTTGTATGGGGTTATATGCTCGGATTCCTAGATGTAGTCCGCCTCAGCAGGAACCGCTATGTGAGTAGTTCCGTCCGAGGCAGTGATTTCAGAAGCTGGCCAAATGAACAGATTCCACAGCCATTCCACGAAGCATTCGGATCTCAGCTTGTCAATAAAGAGAAAGAAGAAGCCAACTGCATTTGCCATTTTCTCTGCAGCTGTGCAAACTGTATGATCTCTACCTGCTAACTCCAAAGAAGAACGTGTGGAAGGCACTGCCTGCAAGCAACCTGGCATCACCTAGGGAGGGGGAGAACAACAGGCCACCACACAGGTCTCCAAGGAGATCTCTCAGCTAGCCAGCCAAGGGGCTGGAATTAGAAGCTTTGTAGCAACTGTCACTTGAGGCTGTCCTTCTAATGAAGGGTGATTATCAAAAGATGGGTGAACCCAGCAGAATGTCCATTCCCCCCCCCCCCATGATGTGGTGCTTTCATGCATGTCCCAACATTCCAATGTTGTCTCAAAGTGTCACAGTCATGGCCCTTAACTAGAAGGGGCAGACAGCAATAACAACAACAAACAAAAACAAAACAACGACAAGAAGAAAACAACCCAAGCCACTTGGTTGACAAAAGGCTCCATTTGTGTTTGAACCCTAGCCGAACATCAAAGGAACGAGTTTAAATAAAAGCCCAATCCTATTGATTTCACCACTGTTACATGTTTAAAGAGCGATTTGCCTCCTAAAATTTTAAAATTAATTAATTAAGAAAGATAATATTGCTAGCGTTATTTAAAACTTTCAGCCTCTGTTCAAAGTTATGCATGAATTCAGTAGCCTTTCTTCAACTGAGCTTCCCTTGGGAAAGTCCATGTACAAGGCAGTCCTTTTCAAGTAAAAAGCTAACTCTAGCCAAGGAGAAAAATGTCCACGAGGTTGGGATCAGTCTCCCAGAGCTTTTTTCTACAGACTTCCGGAACAAGTTCAAGGTGTGTTTGATTAGCACTGCTCTGAAATCTCTTGTTCAGGTCGGGCGAGTTTTCTGAGAACACAACGCTCTCCAGAATGCATTAACCTAATTTCACTAGAGAGGCGTCCCCATCCTCTGGCTCTGAACCGGAGGAGGAGCCCAGAGGATGGTCCAGTGTAAGCTGGGCATGCTCTTTGCCTTAAATGCGGGACTCATCCTGCGAAACATCAGCGCAACCGGAGAAATCCGTACTTCCTGCAAGCACACCAACAGCTGGAGGGCAGCTCCGGTCCCAAAGCAAGAATGATTGGAAATCCTGCTAAAATATGGCTGTCTAATCAACCGAGAGGCAAACTCATTTACTAAGATTCCCATTGTCCACGCTGACAGATGGCTCCCCCTCTCCACCCCCCTGTTCTCCCCTTCCCACCGATCGCAATAGCTCTGCCTTGGAGGCAAAGCTATTCTTTGAGAGGTCCAGTTGCTTTCGCCAGCCTAGTTCTGAAATGAGACAAAAGCTAGTACAATCTTCCTTTTCAGTGAGCCTTCCCTAAACCACCAAGGAGCGCGCAAAAAAACCGGGGTTTAGTCCCCCTTACCTTGGTTCTCATCGGAGATAGGAGCCCTTCCATTTTGGCGGAATCCTCATGCCAGTTTCTCTCCTCTGCAAGTTACTCTGTCTGTGTGCAGTCCTTAAGCATCCCACATGAAAAGAGCCATGCCTGGAGCCGCCGGTGGCTCCCCTCTCGCGGGTGGCGCCGCTGCACTGTGAGCAGTCTAACTTGAATCCCTGGTGCCTGAGGTGCCCGAGAAAGGATGTGCGGGAGAAGTCTGCTCCACTCCTTGCCCTCTTCCCCTTCTTTCTTCTCTCCGGTGCTCTCTCCTCCCTCTCTCTCCTCCCTCTCTCTTTCCATAATCTGCCTACAGCTCTCAGTGTACCATGCTCACTTGACAAATGATCTCTGTCTTAGGTATCGTATTTGAGCCAAGAAAAGTGGTCTGACCAAACTGCAGGGCAGCTCACCCAAAACAGAGGAGGCAAAAGGAACTGCTGCTGCCTGGCGCTCCCAGCCTCTCAGCTTCACTAGGCAGCGTGCCCTCTTAGGAGTGAGAGAGGTCCATCCATCTATTCGTCTTTCATTAGAAAGGGGGATCCTGACAGGAATGGAATCAGTTGACACCATTATTCAGATGGTTTTCTGGTCCATATGCAGAAAGCAGAGAAAAAAAAATCGTGTCACTTAATGTATTTCAAAATAACCATTTATTAAATTCAGTGTAGACACGACATCTGGACAGGGAACTGGAATTTTTGATGTTTGACCAGATGTTTGGACACACCTTCTTCAGAAAACTTTCAAAATCAAATGGATCCCATTCCAGAGGAGCTGAGCATTAAACAGTGTGTGTATGTGTGTGTTTGTGTTTGTGTGTGTGTGTGTGTGTGTGTGTGCATTGTTTGGGAACTATGCATGTGTGTGTATGTGTTATAAGGAGTTGTGTGTGTGTGTATGCATAATGTGGGTAGTATGTATATATAGTATGTTTGATTTGTAATGGGGGTTTTGTGTATGTGTGTTATGAGGACTTGTTTGTAAGTGTAGTGTGTGTGGATGGTGTGTATAGTGTGTGTATAGTATGTATGGCATAATGGAGATTATGTGTGCATGCCTGTCTGTGTATATATGTATAAATGGGTGTCTATGGCATAATGGGGGATTTTGTGTGCATGTGGTGTTTGCGTATATGTGTGTGCATATGTGCGTGTGTGTGTGTGTGTGTGTGTGTGTGTGTGTGTATTATGCTGCCAAAACTAGGTGTCTCACTTAGTATTGCCAGCAACTTGGAAAAAGCAGGCAATGGCAGAAACACCAAAGACCTGAACTGGAGTGTAATGAACTTGAGCAGGTATACTTCCTTCAGCTCGAAGGGTTGTCTGTGTAGCAAGAATTCAAAACCTGCCCCTCCATGAACGCGTGCATCACCATTCCTAAGAACATCCATGTCTTTGCACGAGCTTGAGGGCATGTTCATACATACATCTGATAACGCACAGCAGATGTGAACTGACCTATGGCATTTACATCTATTGCCATTTGTCTCTCATCCCTGGAATGGGACCTGTCCCTCTACTCCCAACACAGCTCCAAGATGAAGCTGCAGGCAGACCTTCTTACTCAGATTCTTCCTTCGCTACTCCCTCAACCATTTATTAATCCACGTTTCCTCCACTGGTCCTCAAAGCCATGGGCTAAAGAGCTCTCTTGACTCCTGACTGACCTCTTCGCCAGCCCTGGAGTTCTCTATGCTCAATGCATCTCCATTCAACTTTATGTATCAGGCTGAAACTGCATTCTCCCCGAGCCAAGTGCTCATCTTGGTGTCCACCATACTAGCAAATCATCCAGAGACACTGAGAATAAGCCCATGTCCCAATGTAAAAGATTCCGGTCACCTCGGGGTGGCTTCCAGACCTTATTCCCTTCACGATTACCTTAGTTGGTCTTATTCAGTATCCAAGTATTTGGACTCTCCTACAAATTCTTTCCAGTCATTCATCAAATAGCTGCAATGCACCTGCTGTCTGCTGGGTCCGACCCCTTCAAGTTCCTAAGGACACAGTGGGAATTGTATAGCCTAAGGCCTGGTCCACAACCTTGTGGCAGATGCAACACAAACTCTCCCCCCTCCCTCGTGACCTCATTCTGTACCTCTGCCCATGGGACTGTGACTATGTGGATGAGCTCATATGATCTCCTCTTGACTTCAAGAGCTACTACCCGGGAGACATTTCTCCGGACATTCACTGTCCACTCTCTCTTGGGAGACTTAAAGTGACTTGTCTCCACAAGAATTCTGTTCCCTTATCTCCATCCCTCATTCTACTCCACTCTCGACTCCACACCTATCCTCTATGTGCCCACAGGCCTTACTTTGGGGTTGTCAGGGGAGAAGCTTACTCTCCATTATACAAGGAAGAGATCCGGCGTTCATCCCCTAACTCCCTTCCTGTCTGGCATGACCTTCCTGTCTTCCCTGTGGAGATGCCCTCACTCACTCTGGGTGCCACACAGACTTTCATTGTGTTGGCTCCTCTGTGACTACAACAAGCTCTGTCCCATTACTTGCTTCCTAGATGGATCTGCTCTAGAACCCTTTGCTTTGTTTCACACCTGTCTTAATCCCAGAACCCCTCCCTCACCACCACGTCCAGACTTGCACCGTGTTTGCTCCTTGACCTTTTAGCTTGGGCACACCTGCTCCCCGTTACTCTCCCTGACTCCCCAAGTGTTCCTAAGTGTAGGACACAGCAGAACTGTGTCAGGGTTTACCAAAAAGTTACACTGATCCTGTTTTGGGCTGCTTGGTGTCTGACAGACTCCCAGCATGGGTTTTTGGAACCAGAACAGCCCGCCAAAGCCAGAGGAAAGGATTCTGGGAAGGAATTTTGAAGATCCTATATATAGCACCTCCAACAGGAGTGTAACTCTTGGGGTTGTTTATGTTCAACTTCTCAAACTCGACGTTCCTGGAATCTGGGGTTGTTTGCCACATTGTCTTTCTCATTCTTTCATACGTATAGGTGTGTATGTTGGGTGGAGGCAAGAGGCTGATGTTGCGTCTTCCTCTGTTCTTCCCCACCTTAATTTTTGAGACAGGTTCTCTCAGATAACCTTGAGCTCATCTGTCAGGCTACTTGGTTGGCCAGCAAGCCCAGGCAGTCTCTAATTCTGGACTTACAGTCTCGCCCACTGGTCCCTGGAGTTTTTACATTTTTTTACACGGGTATTGGGGACTTGTGTTCTCATGCTACACAGAGAGCATTTAGTCATGGAGATATTTCCTTAGCTTCCACTCAGCATGTTTTCCCTGTGGTTTCTGTGAGGTTGCAGAGAATGAATATGGAACCCAGGAATGTGGCGGGCCTGAAACACTAAAACAGAGCTTGAGATAGAGTTGCTGCTGCAGCCCCTACTTCTGATGATGGCCACGGAACACTTTGTGCCAGGCACCGTACTGAGTGTCTCCCAACATTAGTTTATCTACTTCTCACACTCTGCCCTTAAGTAACACATCCAGCTAATGGAACTGAGTTTAGCACAGTGAGGCTCCTCCTGGTGCATGGTTTCCATCCCATCAAAAGAATCTTCTGTTCCAGTCTAAGACATCCAAGGTGCTAAAAAACATTTACTTTCTGTTCTTTAGTAGTGCAAGGTTATGAAGGTAAGCATAGGAAAATGTTATTTTAGACTGATGCATTAATATTCAGTATCTCAACCATTTATTTAGTCACAAAACCAATATTCATTGGCAATCTACCACAAGCCAGGGCACTTATCAAGTGAAAGGTCTCCTCCCTCAGAAAGAGACGGTTATTTATAAAATGCAATGTCAAATTATTGCCAATTATCCCCAAGCCCTTTAAATATCAATGATGGCTACTGCTCATGTGAAATGCATAAAGTGACAATATTTTGAGGAGGGGAGGGACCGCCAGAGAGGCAGGAGCAGCTATGGTAGACTTAGGTACCTGGCAATCAAGTGTACCCCATTGTTGATGAGTATGGGTTCCCTGATGATCTCTGCAATCATCAATATTTCAGTAATATTTAGCTAAGGAGTACCAATTTGTCTGGTTCCAGGCCAGAGTTTTTTTTAACTGGTACTGCTTTCTGCTTGTAGCCTCACATTCTAAAAGATCTTCTACCTTGCAGAAGGGCAATATTTATAACCCTAGATGGACCTGGTCTTAGGAGAAATGAGGGTAATGAGGGTAACGAGTGTTAAACATGTGGAAACTGGCAAAAAAAATCTGAATGAAATGGGAGCTGCTTTGAAAGAGAATCTTGGCTGAGATCTAGCTAAAGAACTTTCTGCTGTGGGCTCAGGGCTTCTAAACTCAGGGGGAATGTGCCCATGCACGAGGCAATAGTCAATGGCCTCTGTCCTTTGAGTCATTCTTTGTTACCATTTGGATATTGAACACAGAGGCGGAGAGGGAGATGGAGAAGGAGAGAGGGAGAGAGGGAGAGAGGGAGAG
>NC_034605.1:1095320-1130716 GCF_900095145.1 Mus pahari | reverse complement strand
GAGAGAGGGAGAGAGGGAGAGAGGGAGAGAGAGAGAGAGGGAGAGGGAGAGAGGGAGAGAGGGAGAGACAGAGACAGATACAGAGAGACAGAGAGACAGAGGAGATAACTTCAAGGTAAACGTCTCTAGACTAGAAACACAGGTAAATATCATGAGGACCATTAGGTTTGTCCCAGTCAGAAGGTCAGGCTTCCCATCTCAGACACACTAAAACCCTGACCCTTTGTTCTTAGCATCCTTGTTGTCATCGAGGTTAATTTCCATAAGTCCCCAGGAGTCTCTGGGGATCAGAGCTCCCTGCACAGTTGTGGTTCATTATGTGGGGCCTGAGATACCCTGCTTCATAACCAGTTTTCCATTCATTAAGGTAAGAAGATCACCACCTGACAACCACAGCCACTCACATCTTTTCCTTCCCTTTACATCTTATTTACAAACATCCTCATTAACACTTTGGCTTTAGGGCAGAAAAGAAGATAGCATCCCAGATGAGGTCTAGATTCCTCAAGTAACGCTGAGTGAGCTACTTAACTAATATCCTCCCAGTCACCTTCCCGGGAACCCTGACTCTCATCCTAAATCATACGAAGGGGCTTGGGTTTATAATATGAACTGCAGTGTATCACAGGGAAAGCCATCACTGACTACCTGCTAATGCGCTCAGCGAATAACCAGGACGAAAATCAAGCACTTGAATTTTTTTGTGACTGAATAAGGATAAACATTCTATAAGTTGCTACATTATGGAAATTATAGAGCATTTGGGGTTCTTTTGAAGGACTTTCACTTGTTAGCTTTAAAGAACACTACAACAAAGAATCCAGTATAGCATGGCAGGTATTAATTTCCCTGTTTACGAGGGTAGAGTGGCAAGGTGGGAGAAAGTAGTATTTATTAGACCTTAATTATTTTTCTAGGACTTATAACTATTTTTCTAGGACTTATACTGGATTCTGTGAGGTTGCATCTGGTTTGATGTTCATGAGCATCTCATCCCTCCCCACTTAACAGATGATGGCCAGAGAAAGAGAATTAGGTCTGGTGGTAAATAGCATCATTTGGTCCCAGATATCTGTGCATTTAGGTTACCTATGATACCTGCCACATGACTTGGCCACACTCTTGATTTCTGTGTGCGTGACTCAGATAATAGGATAACTGATATGGTGAACTCTTTGGAATGTCCATGGGGAAGAAACAGTGAGGCTGGCTTGCTGATCTCAAGAGGAACAGGAGGAAAAAGTCATAGCCGAATGAACAAGCCAACAACTCACAAATGAGCAAGGCTAGCCAGAGCAGCTCATCCTGGTCTCCATGAATGAAATTAAGCATTGTGCTTGTTATACAGCTCAAAGATTCAAAAGCTAGCCCAAGACTACAGAACTGCTGAAGTGTACACCCAGGGATTTCAGCTCAATGGGTCAGATGCTTGCTGTGTGGCATGAAGACTTGAGTCCAGATGCCCAGGTCCTACAAAAAAAGGCACATACACAATGCCTTGTGCCTTTAACTTTAGGGCTGGTGGGGCAGAGACAGAAAGATCTCTGGGCTTGTTGGCCAGGCAATCTAGCTAAATTGGCCCAAGTTCAGTGATAGAGCTTGCATCAAAAAACTAAGACAAAGGAATCGCACACTTTAGTGCACATGTGCACATTCAGAACAGATCCAGCATAGAAACCCCAAATGTGGGTCTTCAACTCCAGATCTCAAGTTCTTCCTATTCTACTAGACTGGGAAAGCTCACTGTGTGGAATAATGGGTTTTATGAAAGTGTTTTCTGAGACTCTGTACCAAAATCTTTGCTCTTATATACACTTCCCAACTCTGTCACATTGCTGACTTCCTCGAGGAAGACGGATAGTGTTTTGTTGACTATCCTCTATACTTATGGCTGGCTGGGGAAAACAGTCAGACAGCGCTGGGTCTTGGTTGATCAGTCATCTTGTCTTTATGATCTTTTAGATTCTCTGCCCCATTTTCCAAAGAACAGTGATTGCCTAAAGTTATCAGCACTTGGTACAGAAGTTAATTGGAATCTAGCCCTGGGAGACATCTTCCTTCAGAGCTTCCTGTCTCTCTGAAAAAAGCCACACAGCGGAGAAAATAGAACTGCTTTTTTTTTTTGTCGTTATCATAAAAACTTGAGCTGGAAATGGGTCTTTATCTACTCATGTGTTTGTTGAAGATACATAAAAGGCAGAGCGATTGCTCTGAAGCTTTTGAAAAGAGATATTTACATTTTTGGGTTTTGCCTTTAAGCCTTCCCACATAAGAGCTTTTGTTAGGACAGAGAACCCCAGAAGCTGTTGCCCCCTAGGACGTTGCTCCAGGGACCCCTCAGAAGACATTTGGGAAGCCGTTATGGAGGAGGAAGCTGAGACAGGGCATCTGGTAGAGCAGGAGCTAGCACCTCTCTTTCACCTTTTCCGCCCAGCTCTGAGGAAAGATACAGGGGAGGGCACTGTTTGAACACTTTTGTTTCCATTGGGGTAGATATTTTAAAGTTCCCAAACAAGAGTTTGTGCTGAGGAACATGAGGTAAGGAAATATTTTCTTTTTGGTTAAATGAAAAGTGTGTGTGTGTGTGTGTGTGTGTGTGTGTGTGTGTGTGTGTGTGTGTGTGTGTGTTGTGGTGTTTATGCTTTGAATGTAAAGTGCCCCCCACCTCATGCTTGTCCACATGAACTGGTGGTCTAAGCATCAGAAAGTAGTTGCTGGGGACAGGACTTAACAGTGACACCTGCCTCACGTTTCCACCTGAGGTCTGTATTTCCTGGTCAGCTAAGATATATGAAGAGCCCCTGTCATACTACCCCACTCCCCGAACTTTGATGTTCTTCTCAGGAGAAGAAGGACTGAGGTCTTCTCCAATCATGAACCAAAACAAGTCCTCATTCGCTTAAATTCTCAAGTATTCTGTACCAGTGACTTAAGTAAAAACTTGAGGGTTCATTGGAGAGTCAGTTGTGTTGGATGGTGTTTTGCTGGGGCAGACACATGAAGGAGTGCTTTCCTGAAGTGGACACAGGTGAAAGGCGAGGGCAGACTCGTGAAGAAACGTTTCACTGAAGCAGACACAGCAGAGGGTACATTCTGCTAAAGCAAGCACACGAAACAACACATGATGGAGGATTCTTTGCTAAGGACACACATGTATTGGTCGGCCTTAGATTGTGTAGTTGAGCTCCATTTGTTGGAACTCTGTGGACTTGGGCTAACTGGACGCACATGGACTTGCTAAGGCAAGGCATGTAGAGGACATGTCATGTTTGGTGGGTATAAATAGGTCTCCACGGAATGACAAAGGAAGAGCTTGGCTTGCTGGTACAGTTAGCTATGCAAAGCTTGGGTCCTGAGTTTTCAGTGATCTTTGCTTCCCTGAGAGAGACACAGCAGGGAACTTGTCCTGAAGTTCCTGCTGGCCCCTCCTGCTGACTAGCGCCAAGGTCTGAGGCCTGGCCGGCTGCCTCAGGTCCTGTCAGGGCTGTTGATCTGTCTGCTATCCAGACAACACAGATGGAAGTTGCTCCAGAGACCCTTTCTAAACAGGCCCGCTTCCTCTGTACCCTTTATTTCCTGCTACTTCTGGTGGTTGGTGGCCTAAAAGAGCGATGAAAGCATTTAAAACCCACTGAGAAGGACTGGCTGATTCCATGACAGGCTTCACATTGGCAGTTAAGGAGACTAGGCCTAAATCTCTGTTTCCAAGAACTGGGCAATTCCAGACAAGTCCAGGCCTCAGAAGCTGCCCTGCCACCTGGCCTGAGGCAGGGACAATGGGTCAGCAGCAGTTTCCAGACTTCCCCCAGCAAGTTTCCAGACCCCCCCCCACACACACACACACCCTGTAATAGAATGTCCATAGAGATGGACTCAACAGATTAACATAGAGGTCACCTACCCGGGAATTCCCTAATATACTTTGAATCAGTCCTGCAAGCACACTTGGGTTTCTCTTTATTCTGGTTATGGGAGACCCCAGCATGCTGGACTTGTACAGCATAAAGCACTCTTTGCATTTACATACTATTTGAGTCTGGGGTATTATTCTTCAGCAAATCATGGACTCCCCTCACCATTATTAAAAACAAAGTTTAAAAGAATTAAAGTTGCAAGTAACAATAAGAGCTAATGAACGGAAGGATAGAAATGAGCTATTCCAATGCATGTATACATTATTAAATGATTACTGTAGGATTTCTTTTCTGAATAAGTCTGTCAAAATATTTAGGTGTGACCAGGCCTTACAGAAATCATGTTGAAATTTCATTTGTTTCACTTGCTTACCTGAGTTTCTTTTCCTGCTAAGAGACAATCCCAATACTACAGCCAAATTGCCCCCATCTTTATCCAGATAATCCCAAGATGACAGAAAAGTAGTAGTGATCAAAGCCGATGAGAATCCACATACTTCCGGCTTTTGAGACTTCTCAGAATCCTCAAACTGTGTAAACTGAGTAAGAACGTTATTCTCCAATGAGCCTATCCTAGACTTGGGATATGTAAAGGAACTCACTAACCACTAAGCTCACCTAAATTTGCTTCTGAGACGCTGTAGGCTTGCCCCAAGCCACATTCCTGAGGGAAGAACCTACTATTAATTGCATGTCGGGCTCAGCTACTGGCCCTGTTCTGAGGGTACTAAAATGAAGAATAGTTGTTGCATCTTCTGAACAACCCCAAAGATCGAGACTTTGGGACTGGCACTGGCTTAGACAAGTGGTTGACATTATGCTAGGAAGAAACCAGCAGAGAGAGAGAGAGAGAGAGAGAGAGAGAGAGAGAGAGAGAGAGAGAGAGAGAGAAACAGTAGAACCAAAGGTTGGAAGAGGTATTAATTTCCTTATACATTAATACTCTACACAGAACACTTGTCTTTTGTGGCAGGGGGTAGGGGTACTGAGTACTGAACCCAGGTCCTCATGGATGCTAAGCATATACACTTCCGCTGAGCTACAGCCACGCCACACTCCTATCCGTGAAGCAGGCTTTACCCTGTTTGTCTGTAGGGCTGTCATGATGGAGGGGCGGATTTAGTGCTGATAGAGGATTTTAAGAACAACTTGTATGAAAAAAAGCAGAGAAGCACAACATGTCTGTATTTATCTTACTTATTTTATCTAACTTATTATCTTATTTAATTTACCTTACTTATTTTAAGTGTATGGGTGTTTGGTCTGTATGTATGGATGTCCACCATATACATGCTGGTTCCCAAGAAAGCCAGAAGAGGGCATTGGATTCCCTGGAACTAGAGTTACAGAGGTTGTGAGCTGACATGTGGGTGCTGGGACTTGAAGCTGGGTTCTCTGGAAGAGCAACAAGTGCTCTTAACCAGCGAGCCATCTCCTCCAGTCCTGGCAGAAAATATCTTATTTGAAGACAACAGGAAGCCGCAGATTTATGAGTGCTGATATCTGTCTGACTTCTTGTTCATAGATTTTTGCCCTTTACTTTTCTTACTTTAAAACTTAATTCATACCTCGCTCTACCTGAAACCATTTTTATGCCAAAAATGAAGGAAATGACAGGGCTCCTTTCCCTTCACTAGAAGTCTCTTGAAAAAATTGCACATTAATTTATTGTAAACCCTGCAGGAAATTCTTTTATAGTAAAAGCTCCTTTTAAGTTATTTAATTTTAGAAGTTAAAATAAAATAAAAACACCTGCATCCGATTTGACAGGACTTTTAATTAAATTGCTGGGATTACCTAATGCGATTTGGGGGAAATTGTGACTTTCCATACAACACACACACCCCTCTGTGCATTATTTACAAGCTTCAATTAATTTCTCAAATCAATTCTGAATCTTTTAAAAAGAAGGATTTATTTATTTAGTGTGGGTGTATGAGGCTGCTTGAGTTTTATATATACCACATACAGACCGGTGCCCAGGGAAGTCACAAGAAGGCATTGGTCCCCTGACACTAGAGTTACAGGGGCTTTTGGAGGTTATGTAGATGTTGGGAACCAAACCCAGATCCTCCACAAAAGCAGTAAGCCCTGAGTTATCTCCCTAACCCCCTGCTACTAAATCTTAAGGTTTTGGTCAGTTTCTACTGAAGGCACAAAAGAAAGTAATTGTTTAACTGGAGGTGTGTTTTAACTGAGTCAAGAGAATTAAATTAATGGTGTTGGGTACTGATGGGAATTGGCATTGCTTGCTTTTCTCCTTGTTGTGACCAGGAAGCAACTTAAGTAGGAGGCAGCCTCTTTTGGCTTACAGCTTTGTGGTACAGTCCACCACAGAGCAGAAGGTGTGGCGTCTTAAGCTGCTCTTGGCCTTGGGACAAAAGCATAAGGTTCACGGCTGTGTAGATCAGTAAGCAGAGATGTGGAGGCCCATGCTTGGGGGATTTCTCCTTCCCCTCTTCTACTCAGGCCTGGATTCCAGCTTGCAAAATAACACCGGCACAATCACCTGCTCGCCTTAGCTACACCCCCAGAAGCACCTTCAAAGACAAAGGGGGGGGGGGAAATGCCATCTAAATCCATCCTAGTTGTCAATGTAGACCAACTATCACGGCATCTTCTATCCAAGAATTTGGAATGAATTCTGCTTCTGGTAGATACATCTTTAAATGTGTCCCTTAAAAGTGAAACTTCAATCCTTTTATTTTCTATGAACAGAAGAATAGGTCCCAGTGCCTGAAGCCATCAGAGATGCCTGGATTTCCATCAGCTGAGGAAGTAAATGTTTATGCCTTCTTTCTAATGAGAACAGATCTTTCCTCATTCAGAACCTAAGGAATCAAACTCAAGATGAGAATGGTATTGATTTTAAACCTATTGGTAATTAATCATAAAAACCTAAATTATTACTATGACAGTAGCCATGGGGCAAAATCCCTCTATTTTAAAACTTTGAATGGTTTCCAAGCATGATTTACCTGGACATAGTTTAGAGAAAGGCACTTGGCCTTTAAGAAGCAGATCACCGAAACCCTTTGTTATGCCGCTGTCCTAACAATCAATAGAGTTCTTATAAATTAGCCTAACTCTAATAAAACACTCCACTATATGATCCAACTTTTATAATCACAAATTCAAATTTTAAGTTTCCTTTGATTGTCTTTAAACTATAGACTTAAGGTGCTTCTTATGCTAAACTATGTGATCAACTATCATATTCACAAGGTTAAGGTTTTGAGTTTCCTTTGTCTTTTAAATGTGAACTTAAAATTGTATATATATACAGTCTCTTAGACAGAAGGAAAAAATCCCTTCTTGCTCCTTCTGCTCCACGAAAAGGGTTTTGTCTTCCTTAAGCTCACCATAAAGACAGTTCATGTTGCTAACAAACTTATCTCTTTTATAAACTTTTGTAAATTCCCTTCCCATTCCCCAAAGAAAGTCGATTCCATACTATATCTGTCATATGGCTGGCACCTCACGGGGAAGGGGATGTCTCAGCATGGACCCACAGAGGCTGCCCTTCCACCTCACCATACCTGGCTCTTCACCTCACCATACCTGGCTCTTCACCTCACCATACCTGGCTCTTCAAAACATATCCTTGACTTCCTTTTTCTTTTTTAAAAAACACAACAGAGCCTTTTTCTTTTTTTAAATCTCTGGCTTGTTGAAATCTTAGCCAACTTTCTATTCTATTAATTATTCAAGGTAGAAAGGATAATATTTTTAAATTTAAGACTATTCACTTGCTCAATGAAGCTGGAAGTATTTTGTACAAGGCACTCTGCCCATCTCCTAAGGGGTACTCTATGCACTGGCAGCACTGCGTGCCCAACCTTGGCAGGATGGCTTTCCTGTCACCTCTGTGTGAATGGACTCTTTCCGTCCCAGGATCCCAGGTGCGCTGCACAGGAACCGCGTGTTAGAAGTGAAAGAGAAGAGGTTTGGTGAATAAAAGCCCTTTTTGTCTTTTTCTGTTTATGAAGGAAATTGTGGATTTCTGTAGCAGCATCTTAGACAGGGACTGCCAGGATGTGACTGTGATGAACTGCCAGGATGTGACAGTGCAGACACAAGCCAGCGGTGGAGCATAAACAAACATGACCACTCAGGGAGCTCAGGGTACTTCCCTTTCATGTCAGAATGTGTTTAGACAGCTATGCAACCAGAGAGCTTGGGATAACAGAAAACAATGCCCAGGAAAAAGGAATGCACTGGATTTGGTTCCCTGGGGCCTTGACTTTGCTATTTCTTTGTTAGAACCCAAGGCTACTCCACATGTTGATCATACTTGTCTTTGTGTCCAGACAGGTGTTGCCTAAGCGCATAGCTGAGAATTGGCAGTGCATCCTGCTTTCCTATTGTGTGCATAATATGGTGTGTGCAATGCCTTTGTGGGGGTCTATTTTACATGCTTATTCCAAGAATCCAGGGAGACCATTTGCCTAAGACGTTTTCTCCAGAGAAACCCAAGAGAAAGGATTAGCAACAGATGCCTTTCATTCTTTCCTTGAGTCCTTGTCATTCCACAGAGATAGGTGAGGCACTAAATCTCAACATCTAGAGAGCAGGTTTTAGGAAACAAGAGCGCCCACTCAATGGATAAAGTGTTTGCTGTGCATACATGAGCACTAGAGTTTGAACTAACAGAACCCAGGTAAAAGCCAGGAAGGCATAGCTGCCCACCTATAATTCAAGCACTCAGAAGGCCAAGGGAAAGGATTCCAGAAACTCCTAGCTAGAGTAGCCTATATAGTGAGCTCTGGGTTCAATTAAGAGACCTTGCCTCAATGCATAAGGTGCAGAGTAGTTGAGGAACACTTGATATGTCCACCTTGGGCTTTCACATGTACAAGGACACACACACACACACACGTACTCACACATATGCAAGCTTACATACACATGAACACATGCACACGTACTCACACATACGCAAGCTTACATACACATGAACACACACACACACACACGTACTCACACATACGCAAGCTTACATACACATGCACACACAGACACACACAGAGATACACACAAGTACTCATACATGTGCAAGCTTGCATACACATGCACACACACATACAAACACACATACACATATATGCAAGCTTGCATACACAAGAACACACACACACACACACTAAATTATTCCTCTAAGATGGGTGATGGTACTTGCATAGGAGACAACACTCAGAAGATGGAGACAGAAGAACCACTGAGAGTTGAAGGCTAGCCCAGTTATACTCTGAGATCTGTCTTGGGAAACAGAAACAAAAGAATGAAGAAGATCAGAATATTGCAGCAAAGGCAGGGCCCAGGAACCCTGGCACATTCTGTCACACAATGCATGTTTTCTAGTGCACATCAACCTCTCTGGATTTCTCTAACTTCATTGAAGAATAGAGGCAGATCATGAAAAAGGCAAAAATATTTCCTGATGGAGAAATAGGTACAATATTTGGAAGAGAGAATGGATTTTGTGGGTAAGAACTTCAGGGATAGATGTTGCTGTTACAGGTGACAGTCATGACTTAGGATTATAGTGTCTATCAGTGAGGCACTCTCACAAGAGAGTGAACAAAGCGGTAATCAGTTGGTATCCATGGCAGAACAATTCTTATATCAGGAGCCATATTGGGGGTGGGTATCTATGACACTTCTATAGAGTCATAATGGCCAGAGTAGAGAGGGTTGGTACCTACCTAGCCAGTAGGGATGTGGGATGAGGAGCACTTGACTCCATGGGCAGGATCTTGCAGGGGAAGCAGTGACCAGGTTCTGCAGAGAGCAGGACGAGTGCTGGTGACAGTGGTGAAGAGGCAGAGTTAGTGTCTCCCATAGAAAATGGCCTGGCAAGAGTGCGAGTGGCAGGAGAAACAGAGCCATTTGTGTCAAGGGCCGCGTAAAGAGCAGTGGGCCAGCTATCCAGGTTTGGGGTGAGTGGGACAATGGAGACTGGTAGGATAGGCTTGAAGCAGTGTTGTAAAGGAGATGTTATGGTCTCAGGACCACACTTACAGTTAGCCTAACTCCTGTGACCTACACGAGGGAACTGAACAGTCTTCCTCTTAACTCTATTTGTAATCTCATGATAGAAGAGAGCATAATTTAAGAATTAATTGGTTTATTTGAACCCCAGGAGTTTTGGGGTTTTCGTTAGAGATTCATCAAAAGAGACTGCAGCGTCTGATGACCCTGGACCCAAGCTGACATTTCAAGAATACGTTTATTCATAACAGGAAGTAGCCTACCCTCATAAAAGCAGCAACATTGTCCCTTAAAGGCATCATTAAGCCTAACTACATGATACAAACTCCACAGGATATTAGAGCTGAATTATACGTTACCTAATCTATTCACTCATTTTACAAATAAGTCAAGTCCCAGAGAGTTTGATGGTTTTTCTAAGATTACAGAAGGTTGAAACTTTGTGTCTCCCTCAGCATCCTGTCTGGTGTGCATAAAATAAAGGAACAGTTATTATAGTGAAATGATTTGGAAAACTATCTCCATGGACATTTAGTTTGTGCTATAACTAATAGACTTCTCTCCTCACACTCAAATGTACATAAGAAAGCAGCTGGAAGCCCTGGCTTCGAGTAACAGAAAGCTCATAACACCATTCCAGAGAACAAACTCAAGGAATACTGAAGGGTGGATTTGGAAGTTAGTACATGTGGACAGTCTGACTTGGCTTTATTTCATGGTCCATTAGGTGAGAAGAAATCACGTGTGTTGGGGAAGGTAGGCTGTGTTGTCATGCTTTGAATGTAAAATGTCCCCCACAGGTTCATGTATTTGAAGTTGGTCCTTAGCTGTTTTGGAAGATTCTAGAACTGTCAAGAGATGTACGCTTGGTGGGAAAAGTGGGTCACTGGGAGTGCGTCTTGAAGTTTGATGGTCCAGGGTACTTTCTGCTCGCTCTCTGCTTCCTACCTGCAGATACGGTGTGACCAGATGCCTCATGGTTCTGTCACCATGGTTTCTCTGCTATGGTGAACTGGTGGACTGTATCCCTTCAAACCAGAAACCCAAATAGATACATCTGAGTAGCTCCCACTGGGCACTTCTCAGCTTGCTCATATTCTGTAGCAAAGATCTCTGCCTTACAGTCTTTTCAAGTTTACTCAAATCCTACTTTCTTTCCATAATGAGATCTGCCTTTACATTACACCAATGCTCTTCTCCACAGCAATCATTCTTCCAGCTCGCCCTGCATGCGCCCTTGGTTCTGCCTCCTCTAGACTATAGTCTGTAGCATAATGCTTGAATGTGTTTAGTAATCACATTGCTTTCCCCAATATAGGATATCTTTCTCTTAAGTCCAATGGTTGAAGACAAAGAATTCTCTCAAAAAAAAAAAAAAAAGTTTGTGGTTCCTCCTTACACCTGAAGTCCTTATTTGGCCTTGTGGAGTCATCTGGCGTCTTCATTTTGATTTCCACACTGCTGGCAAATGCATTATACAACCAGCTTCTGTGCTACCAATAATTCTTTTCCATGTGCATTATCTTATCAAGAATCTACCTTTCAATCCATGAGAAAAAGCAGGCAAAGGGCCCAAAGTCCATTACTTCATAAGCACTTAGTAAATATTAGGTTCTCTCTTCCAGGAACGTTCTCTGAGTAACCAGCTCACGCATTTCTCCTGCACAGTCGTCATTTAGTTCAGGTTACTCTGTGTCCTTATTATCTTTTAACCTTCAGCTCATTTCAGCCTTTAAGCACATGGTCTCCCATCTCTGTATTTTCTGTTTCTCTATCCTGTGGCCTGGAAGATAAGAGCTTAATAGCTTCCATCAACACTGTTACTATAGCATTGCTAGAATGTTCTTAGCTCCAAGAACCCCTGTATCACTGTTTCACCTTTTAAACTCCACAGCAAAATAGCAAGAATGCAAGCGTATGAGTTGAAGAAAGAAGAGGAAGAAGATGGACATGCATAGGCCATCTCTGCTCTTCTCTAGAAATCCTCTCACATTAAAGGAAAAGATAAATAAAGAGGGACAGTGACAAGTGTCCGGGCAGTGATATGTGTTAGCATCATCATTGAGTCTAGTGCCTGTGAACTTGTGACTCCACTGAAAAACAAAGTCATGTTGAGTTTATGGGTCTTAATTCACCCAGCTAGATAATGGTAAAAGCTTTGGTAATTGAATTGAATCCTTTCTTGTAACTTTAATGAACACTCAAAGAGAGATTTCCCCTCTATCTTTGTCATGCATGCAAGCTTTGGGATGCTCTTCCCAACTACAGGTTAAGAAATGCGGCATCTTCTGGCGAGGTTGTGGAGAAAGAGGAACACTCCTCCATTGCTGGTGGGATTGCAAGCTTGTACAACCACTCTGGAAATCAGTCTGGAGGTTCCTCAGAAAATTGGACATAGTACTACCGGAAGACCCAGCAATACCTCTTCTGGGCATATACCCAGAAGATCTTCCAACTGGTAATAAGGACACATGCTCCANTATGTTCATNNCAGCNTTATTTATAATAGCNAGAAGCTGGAAAGAACCCAGATGTNCCTCAATANAGGAATGGATACAGAAANTGTGGTACATTTACACAATGGAGTACTACTCAGCTATTAAAAACAATGAATTTATGAAATTCTTGGGCATATGGATGTATCTGGAGGATATCATCCTGAGTGAGGTAACCCAATCACAAAAGAAGTCACTAGATATGTACTCACTGATAAGCTGATATTAGCCCAGAAACTTAGAATACCCAAGATACATCTTGCAAAACACAAGAAAACCAAGAAGGATGACCATCGTGTGGATACTTCATTCCTCCTTAGAATAAGGAACAAAATACCCATGAAAGGATATAGGTACAGAGACAAAATTTAGAGCTAAGATGAAAGGATGAACTATCCAGAGACTACCCCATCCGGGGATCCATCCCATTATCAGCCACCAAACCCAGATACTAATGCTCATGCCAGCAAGAGTCTGCTGAAGGGACCCTGATATTGCGGCCTCTTGTGAGGCTATGCCAGTGCCTGGCAAACACAGAAGTGGATGCTCACAGTCAGTTATTGGATGGAACACAGGGCCCCCAATGGAGGAGCTAGAGAAAGTACCCAAGGAGTTGTAGGGGGCTGCAACCCTGTAGGTGCAACAACAATATGAACTAAGCAGTACCCCCTGAGCTTGAGTCTCTAGCTGCATATGTAGCAGAAGATGGCCTAATCGTCCATCATTGGGAAGAGAGGCCCCTTGGTCTTGTAAACTTTATATGACCCAGCACAGGGGAAGGCCAGGGCCAAGTAGTGGGAGTGGGTGGGTAGGGGAGCAGGGGCGGGGGGGGGGTATAGGGAACTTTCAACATAGCATTTGAAATGTAAATAAAGAAATTAATTAATTAATTAATTGATTAATTAATTAATTAAAAAAAAAGAAATGCAGCATCTTGACACCTTCATACCCAAAGCCAAGACTGGTGTTTCTTTCAGACGGGCCCCCAAAAAGCAATGTAAAAAATTTGACTAAATGCTTTCTAGAACCTTCCCCTTTGACTAAGAATAAAATGTTGGTGATTGCTTCTATTCCATAGATGGAAAACCAAGAAACAGAATTATACTTTATTCATCATGGTATAACATTTTATCCTTAGTGGGTGAGGCTCTTGTTCACCCTGAAGTAGTAGGCTATTCATGGCTAACCAGTGTATCAGTGGTACAACTAAGATGATTAGATATTACAAGTGGAAGCCTGAAGGGATCGTCCCTAAACTGACATCCAACCCATAAATCACACCATTGCTCATATAGAGCAACTGCTCATGGAGACCAAGATAACACCCAGATCCTACTAGTTAAGGTTCATTTTTTGAAACTTGTTTTTACAGTTTTATTTCTTTTGTGTGTATGTCTGTGTGTTTGGGGGGGGGGTGCGTGCGGCAGGGCGTTGGCACACACAGATGCTGCAGCATGCAAGTTGACGACAGAGGATAACTTGCAGGAATTGATTCTCTCTCTCTACCAAGTGGGTTTGGGGGACTAAACTTGTTTTTTTTGGTTTAGAGGCAGTTGTCTTTACCTGCTAAGCCATCTTGCTGGCTCTGACCACTATAATCCATAGGGCCAGCAAGAGCCTTCCACAGTAGCCCTTGGTGTCTGTGTCACTGATTAGGAAATACAATTGGCTTCTTCTCTCTGCTCCCTGTTACATCAGGTGTCATGTGACTTCAAAGGACAAAAAGTAGTGTCGGCTGTTGCCATGGAAACTTAAGAACCATCTGAATTGCTATGGCATCATAGAAGCAAGATTCCAATCATGGGTCTTTACAGGCTGTTGAAATCCATCTCATATTTTTAGAACGTGTGACATTTAACACATTGATGAATATCCCCAGCTTCAGTACACATACCTCGCTTTCACATTTAGATTGGGTTTTTCAGCTCAACTGTCTGGATCCCCCCCTTCCGCCCCTTCCGCCCCTTCCTGGTAAATGCTGGGTTTCCTCATGAGTAAAGATAATTTTTTTCTCGGCTTTTCTTATTCCCTTAATGCTGCTTTATCCTTGATTCCCATTTCCTCTTTATTCCACAATTATGATCATTTTCTCACTAGGCTGTCTGTGTCTACTTCTACCAACCTCCCCTCTGACAGGCCTGGATACAACTGCCTCCAGCCCATCGTCTCCTCTGCTCTCCACCGATCTCATGTCGGGGATTCACACACAGGTCTGCATCTTTGCTGAAGATGCACAACTACATCACTCATGCTTTGGTCTCTCAAGTTACAATCCGCTCTCACCCAAGATGATTCCCATTCACTGACGCTTCTGAGCACTGTATTAAACTGCTCTTCTAGGTCTGCAAAAAGAGGGCTCTTGTTCTCCATTTTTATGAAAACTGCTAACAGGATTTTTTTTTACCTCCGTATAACACAGACACACACACACAGACACACACACACAGACACACACACACACACACACACACACAGAGAGAGAGAGAGAGAGAGAGAGAGAGAGAGATTTTAAATTTCCTTTTATCTGTGCTAGGGTTAGAGCCAAAGTCCTCACACGTCCGAGTCAAGCCCTCTACTGTATCACTAACTGCAACCTCTGCAAACAGTGACTTCAACTCTTTAAACTTTTAATTTTTCTTCTCAGGCCTGGTGGTAGAACTCATGGCCTTGTCCATGCTGGGCAAGGAAAGGCTTTACCACTGAGCTCCATTTCTACCTCTCACACTTCCAATTGTATATTGACACGGCCTGGTTAACGCCTGACTCACAAGTTTCTATCATGTTGTCTAAACTTACTCAAAAGATATTGATTAGCTTGTTAAAACAAAAATGTGTATAACCTATTTAGTATTGAAGAAAATGAAAGGAAATTATAAATGCATTTTAAGGAAGTAAAATCCATATAAGAAAGCACTGCTAACAGAAACCCCTTAAGTTGTTCTGCTGCTCTGTGGAAGGCTCCCCCACACGTTTTTTATTCATCCAGTCTCAATCCAGTTCAGAAAGACCCTCTGTTGAACCTGTCTCCTTGAGAGAGTTTTGGAATCCCTCATACTTGCTTTCTTCTCTATAAAGCTCTCCACAGAAGAGCCTTCACGCTCTCTCCACAGTATTAGGAGAAAGTTCAAGTGCATGCACGAGTGGGATACTATTGATGTGTGACTCTTGCTCTGTGTGCCTCTCCTCCGGGTTACTCACTGGGAAGACACAAGAGGTCCCTTGAAAGATGGGAAGCAGTTTTGTGTACATTTTTCTTACATGGGTCAGCAAAGGATGATTTATTCCTATTGCATTTGTAATCACCTCAATAGGCTGCAGCTGTCAGCACCATGTACACAGTAATGTGAATTAAATATATTTGCACAGACAGTAATGCCACAAAGAAATAAAGAAGAACAACCTGTATTTGCCAACTACCATCAAGCATTCCGCTGTTATCCTTGTCAATATCTAGGTCAATTTAAATACTGTTTTCAGACATTCCACTCTGGACCAGCCATGGCTAATTTTTGTTTTCTGTTTGAATAAGATGCCTGGCACTCATGCTCTGGGGAAGAATATGAAGAGGATGCTCCTACTGCCAATGACTGAAACACATACAGACTGTAAGTCAATGAAACAGTGCGCTGCTTCTCCTCTGATAGGCTGATTCTTAATTAATCTACCCATCAATCAAGAATAATGTACCAAGTGATGGGTCTTACAGTGGAACTCTGCTGTGGAGGCTCCAAATACTTGTATTGTGTGGCTCTATGTCTGGAGACCTCATTATATCAAACAAAACTCAAACTACAGAAACCAGAAATGGACTGTGCTGCTTTTATCGTCCACTGAGTGTGCAAGCAAAGCTTGTGTGTGTGTGTGGTGTGGGGGAGCTATCGGAATGGATGTAGATCATGGGCACAGACCAAGTTTCTGGGAGAAGAGACGAAAGTCATTCAGAACTGATAAAAGGTGCTCTGTGGAGAGGGATGGGGTAACGGCGGAGGGGAAGATACACAAGCTGCAGTCAGTGGATGGCTGGGTAGAAGCATTGAGGAAGACTTCATGAGTTCTAACATGTGCTGTGCATTTGTGGAAGTGGGCATAATCTCTAGCTCAGGGGTCGAGACAGAATAAAGAGGGCTGGCATCGATAGCACTGAAGGCTAAATGGTACACAGCAAGAGGAATACCAGTCAGAACAAGACTCTAATCAGGGATGTATGGCTTGCTCCATAGCCTCCCTCTTTTTTTAATTATTATTTTTTTTATTTAATGCTTCTGCCTTCCTCTTCAATCATAATTAACAGGATTCTTAACACCCGAGGCTTTATAATGGCTAGAGGATTCATTAGAAAGAAACAGAACACCATTTGAATGAACAATGTTAACCTTCTTAATATGTTATGGTAAACAGGCACATTAGTAAGAAACAGAGTATGAGATGTGTACACCTCTCTAGCCACAGACTGGTATACTTCACTTGCAGTTAGTTATTGTTGCTGTTGTTGTTGTTTTACAGCACATGCTCAGACATATCACTGTGATATTTTTGGGTCAACATCAGGTTTTATCAGGTCACCGGCTTACTTCTTATTCTGGTGTCACAGAGGGCAATGCACGATTTCCTTGCCAAGACTCCACACTCCTTTTTCTAGTTAGTTCTGTTGCGAATGGCGACTCCCCCCTGACTCTGACCTGTGTCTCATGCCTATTGCAAGTCTTCCCATGTCAAAACTGATATAATGGAGGGGAACACCCACTGTGTAGTTCTCTGAAGATGGGGTTTTAAGGAACTGAAAGTCTAGGGCTTAGGAGTGTGCAGTTAACTGCAACCCTGAGGCGTTTCCCACCTGCTCTGATTCTGACTGCTCTTGAAAGTCACCTAGTGGAGGTGTTGCTGTGGATAATCAGGATGGACTCTGATCATTATTGATATGCTGTGTGTGTGTGTGTGTGTGTGTGTGTGTGTGTGTGTGTGTGTGTGTGTGTGAAGGGAGGCCTTGAAAACCCTCTGAAAACTGTCAGAGAATGAATGGAGAGTTCAGGCCGTCCCCTAACACCCACCTCCACTGTTCACGGGGTACTGATAGTTCTTACATCCACTTGCCTCTCTCTTAATCACCAGTGTTTCACCTCCACACCTCCCCAGTTCCTCTAAGTCTATACTGTGTCTTCATCCCAACACCTTGGGCATGTACCCTAGGCCATTGGGTACATTATTCTCATGCTGGTTCCATACCACATGGGCACCTCGGCTCTCATACTGATGCCATAGGTGCATGCTATATGCCCACAAGGTACCTTAGCTCCTACAGGATGAGTCTGAGTTTTACATGAACATCTGGATTTCCTTCCTTTTCAACTGAAGTGAAATTCATGTCACTTATATTAGCAATTTCACACATTAACAGTGCACAACGGAGACCTTTATCTAGGTCTAAAATATGTTCATCATCCCAATGGAACCCATAACCATTAAGAACTCTGAGAGTTATCATATCTTTGTATTGGAAACATTCAAAATTCATGAGCTATTTTCATGGATCACTCATACCTGTTAACTCGTTTGAACCATTCTCACCCTAATGGGCTACAGAATATGAGAATCTATTCCTCGTAGCCAATCAAACCCTTGAAGCCATTACCAACTTCTCCTTCTCCCTTGTCTTTCCCATCATCCCTGGCTCTAGAAATCACTATTCTTGACTTCTGGAATCAACTGTCAGTTTCTTCTTTGAAGAGGATGTGCAGCATTTGTCTTTCATGCCTGATAGGTCACTGAGCACGTCCTTGACTTACATCCATGTTGCCGCAAATAACAGATTTTATTATTTGTATGGCAAATAAGTTTCGATTTCCTTTATCTGAGCATCCACTGACAGAGTTCTAGCTTGTTTTTACATGTTAGCTAGGGTGAAGAGTGCTGCATTAACACGCACATGTAGATATTTCTCTGACATGTTGGCTTTCTCTCCTTTAGATATACACCCAGGAATGGGATTGCCAGATCGTGTGGCAGCTCTATTTTTAACGTTTTGAGGAACCTCCATACTGTTTTCCGTAATAGTTGTACTAATTTGCATTTCTATTACCAGCATAGGAGAGTTCCCCTTTCTTCACATCCTTGCCAGTACTCTCTCTCTCTCTCTCTCTCTCTCTCTCTCTCTCTCTCTCTCTCACACACACACACACACACACACACACACACACTCACACAGTATGTATAGGGACTGGGAAAATGGCTCATTTGGCAAAGTGCTTATTATGCAAGCACAAAGACCTAGATTCAATCCTTATAGCCCATATAAAAAGGTGAGCATGCTGATGTGCATTTGTTATTCATTCGTTCGTTCGTTCATTCATTCATTCATTCATTCATTCATTCATTCATTCAATGTATACAGTAATGGGAAGACAATATATTTTAATCCCAGAACTGGGGAGAGAGAAGAATCAGATCCCTGGGTTTCCAGGGTGACCAGCCAGCCTGCTTACTCAACAAACCTCAGGCCAGATAGACACCCTTTCTGAAGAGTCACACTTTATGTTGAACTATAGTCTCTACATAGGCATATAGTAGAGGCACCCATACACATGCGCCTGAACAAACATGTACACACACACACACACACATAGAGAGAGGGATGTCATGTCTCATAGTGGTTTTAATTTGTAACTTCCTGATGATTAGCGATGCTAAGAACATCCTCACACTCTTATTGGCCATCTGCATGCGTCTTTTAAGAACTACCCATTTCGCTCACAGTCAGGTATTGGATGGAACACAGGGTCCCCAATGGAGGAGCTAGAGAAAGTATCCAAGGAGCTGAAGGGGACTGCAACCCTGTAGGTGGAACAACAATATGAACTAACCAGTACCCCCTCAGCTCGTGTCTCTAGCTGCATATGTAGCAGAAGATGGCCTAGTCAGTCATCATTGGGAAGAGAGGCCCCTTGGTCTCGCAAACTTTATATGCCCCAGTACAGGGGAATGCCAGGGCCAAGAAGTGGGAGGGGGGGTAGGGGAGCAGGGGCAGGGGGAAGGTATAGGGAACTTTTGGGATAGCATTTGAAATGTAAATAAAGAAAATATCTAATTTTTTTAAAAAAAGAAAAAAAAAGAACTACCCAATTCTGGTTATTATTCTGATCATGGATAAGTAGTTTGCAAATATTGTCCCACTCTGTAAGTCGTCTTTTAAACTCTTGATTATTCCACCTGTGCAGGAGTTTTTAGACTGCAGCTAGTCTCATTGGTCCATTTTTACTTTTGTAGGTGGTGGTCTCGGTGGTCATAGCTGAAGGAAAAGTCTTTACCTAGACAATGCCTCAGAGTGTTTTCCATATATGTGCGTCTAGAAAACACACAAGAGAAAAGGCTCTTTATTCTGCATGTCGATGGCCAGCCTTGCTTGCATCCTTTATTAAGGAGACTTGCTTTCCTAATGTATATTTTTGCTGGTTTGTTATTGTTGCTGGGGACAGATTGGTCATAATGATGTGGCTGTTATTCCACATTCGCCTTCCCACTGCACTGCTCTGTGTGTGTCCTTTGCTGTGTGTTTGGGCTGCGGTGTTGTTCTGCCTCCAGCTTTCTTTGTTTTGCTCCGGAATGTTCTGGCTATTCACAGTCTTTAGTGGTTTTATCCAAGTTTTAGGAGCTTTTCCTTTTTTTTTTTCCCTGTTCCTATTTCGGTGAAGAATGTAATTAGCATTTGATAGGAATTACATTGCTTCTGTAGATCACGCTGTAGAGTGTGGGCATGTTAACAATATTAATTAGTCTGGAAAATGGAATGTGTTTCCATTTGGTGTGTTATCTTTAGTTTCCTTCATTGGTGTTCTGTAATGTTCACTGTGGAGGTAATTCACTTCCTCGGTTAAATTTATTTATACAGTTTATTTGCTGTAACAGCTAGCATTAAGATTGTTTTTCTAGCAGTTTCGCTATTGATATATACAAATACCAATGATTCTTGAAATTGATTTCATATCATGCCAACTTACTGAATTGGCTGGTCAGTTTTAACATCCTTGGTGCAGTCTAGCTTTATTGCCATACAGAATCATGCTGTTTACACATAGGGATAATTTCTCTTCCTGCCCTCCTATTCAGCTGCCTTTGATTTTTCTCTCTGAACTTGCTTTGTTGGCTCAGACTTGGAATGCTGGGTTGATTAACAGGATGAGCAAATCAACCTTTACCTTGTTTCTGATCCTAGGATAAATGATAGCATGTGTCCTTATTCAGTGTGGTTTGGCTGTGGGTTGTCATATATAGACATCCTCACTACACACCACTGCCTTATACTAGGGAATGAATGCAAGACCCTTCTCATGCTAGGCAAATGCTCTACTTTGACTTATATCCAAAGACTTTTTCTATTAACAAAAATCAAACAGATTCTCACCACATTGCCTATACTGGTCTTGGCCTTACCCGTAGCCCAAGGAGTCTGGATTTGGTTTTCTGATCTTAACTTCCCACTCTGATGGGACTCCAGAGTTGGGCCATGAGATCTGGCTGGCACAATGATGGTGACGATGATAATGATGGTCATGCTGCTGCTGCTATAGTTAATCTTGAAGTTTATTGACTGATTTTTTTTTGCAATTGTCTCTATGATTTCATGGTTTCTGTTTTTCATTCTCCTGGTTTGAGTCATTTGCTGACTTACACATCCTAGGATGATACCATCTTGGTGACCATGTATAGTCCTTTTGTCCATGCAGCTTTGTTCACCAGGGATACTGCGCTGTGTATTCTTTTACCGTGGCTGTGTGTAGTCACATCTGCTTTTGGTAAAAGGCTAATACTGTTCTCATAAGGTGAGATTTCTTTTCTTTATATTTGATAATAGTTTGAGAATAATTTCTATTTGTTTTGTAAGAGCAAACTTCATCAGTGAAGGCTTCACATCCTGGGATTCTCTTTGTTGGGAGACATTGTGTTCCTGATTCTCTTGTATAACTCTGTCTGAAAGCCCCTCTTCCCGCCTGCTACCTTTCTGGTGACTGGAGATAGAACTGGTTGTTTCTGTTTCCTCATAGGACAGGCAAACTTACCCACAGTAAAGCAAACACTCACAGACAAGGGGCACACAGAGCGAAAGAAAAAAATGTGAGAAATGAATGAGCCTGTGGTGAAGGCGTTCAAGAGCTTGCAGACAGCCCTTTCTTACAGGAAACCCACTTAGAGAGTTTAAACTCTCCCGTGCAGGTGTACCCAGTCCTCTGCCATTGTATACCACATTGCCATCTACAAAGTCGACACTCAAGAAGTGTGTGAGTTTTCAAAAAATAACTGTTAAAAAAAAAAAAAGGAAATCTTAAAATGTTTTAAGTAAGCTATAAATGTTTTATGTTGCGCTATACTCACAGCTATCTTTGACCTCATGCATCTGAATGCAGCCAACAGGCTGTGGGCTGGACACATCTGAATACAGGGAAATCATCATAGTTATTTTTTAAAATTAAGATTCAAATATCCAAACGCTACTGGAAAATGTATTATGTCACCATGCACCCAGCCATGCCGTTGGCACTATTTACTTGAGAAAATATCCACAGTAGAATATTAATTTAAAAATAGCTAATCATAACTATTTTAAAGTGACACAACTTTTGTTCTAGATGCATGTACAAAGCCTTCACATACACGCGTGCATGCATGTATTTCAGTGTCTATACACACAGAAATAAATCAGTTACAGTATTTACAGTGAGAAGTAATAATTTTTTCAATTTCATAGTACTTATTATTTTATAAATTCACCATGAACTATTATTGAACACAACAAGCAAAATCCAAACAGGTGGCACCAGGCTATTCACTTTTAAACTCATCCACAGTTACATGACATCCTTATTCATCAACTGTATATTGAAACCCTCTTCTAGTAGACTATAGAAAGCAAGATGGGAAAAGTGAGGTACAAAATAATAATTCCTATTTTAGGGGCTTTTACCATCTGGGAAGTCACCGTAGTTTCTGAAATCTCTGGTTTCAGAAATCTCTGTGTCTTCTTCAATGAAATGTTAAAACTTACTTTTGGTCTAACAGACATTCTATTTGTACTTCAGACACCCTTACTGAAATCCTGCCTGATTGTTCAGATACCAGGGGCTGAAAACTGTGAACCCCATGAAGGCCTTGGGGAAGAACCCCTCCCTTTCAGTTGACTGAAACATTAAATCACCCCTTCCCCGCCTGTGTTTTTCCTTTCTTTAAAAGTGAACTGTGAGTCTTATTCTCTAGGCAGGTTTAAAGGAAATAATGAAAATTACTACTACTATAGCGTATGTTGTTTCTTCCAACATCAAAAATATCTACCCTGTTCCCTTGACATTCCTTTTTATATAGTCTAGATGTCCTGGTTTTTATTTTTGCTTTTGTGGAAACAGGTCCAGAAGGGGTTAAAGATATTACCTATTATAATCCAGTAAATTAGAAATGGAGGGGGAAAAAAACCAGAAATCATTTTTCAAGAATCTGGCCCAGGATGTCAGTGAAATTTCACAGGGAAACCATACCTGTGAGAGGATCATTTTGACACGAGATAGTAAATCTTTCTGGAAAAAAAAAAAAGTCTCCCTGTCTTTCTTTGCATTAAAAAAAAAAATCAGTTGCTATCAGGAAATAGCAAAGCGACATCACAGCCGCTTGAAGCTGAATGCTACCTGCAAAAATTATTTCCCCAAGGCCCCCCATTTATCCAACTCTCTCTTCAGATAATAAATAAACTTGCTCAATTTTGAACATCCAGTCTGACTCTTCATGCAGTGAGATCTCCAGGTGTGCACTGTAGCAGAAGGAGCCACGCTGGGTCCAATCAATTCCTACATGATTGCCAGCAGGAAGGGGTAATATTCATGACCATATCACCAAGAGTGGTGCCAGCTCTTTTTTGGAGAATGTGTTCTATGATAAAAATTAATAGTAGTAACTGCATGGATTAGATGACTCAGAGCCCCCTTCCTTCATGCAGATAGCCAGGGAAGGTCACCGACAAGGTAGCCAATCATTGCCATCAACTGCCATAGTTTCCTGTGCTCACACTGAGCACACACAAACGAAAAATATGAATGATGCTATTCTTTACCACTTCTCTGTGTGCACATTTATGTATACATGTGTGTGTGTGCACACGTGTGTGAGAGCTTGTATGTGCATTAAGGTAGATGTCATTGCATGTATTCCTTAATCACTTTCTATGTTTTTGTTTTTTTTTTTAAGATGGATGGGGTCTCTCACTGAACCTGGAGTTTGCTGATTTAGCTGGACCAGCTGGCCAGAAAGCTGCAGGTATCTTCCTGGCTCTACCCCTAGAGTACTGGGATTATAGGGGGCATGCATCTTGTACTCCACTATTTGACATGGGTTCTGCCTCCCCAAGCTTGGGCAGCAAGCACTTTAGCAGCAAAGCCCATCTTCTCAGCACATTTATTATCACCATTTTACTCTGAAATTTTAAATGCAGAGTAACAGTTGGTCTTCAACATGTAATCAATATATTTATGACTCTTTACGATGATATAAAAGTATACCTGCCCCAAATCCTATTTTTTCATCAAAGTGTTTCATAAATTATAGGAGGCATTCGGCGTGTATATTAGACGACTTTGTTCAAGTAGAGTCCAGGCTAACTGTCTGAGTACAGTTAAAGTCTCCTGGGCTAAGGCAGAGTTCTCAAAAGCTTTGGCATGTTACATAGGTTTCTGGCTGGTGATCACTCAGTGTGGGTTGGGTTAATCATAGCCTAAACTCATCAATAGCAGAGAGCCATTTTTATTTCTGTACTCGCTCTTGGTACTCTCTCTTCACTAGTCCCCAAGGATCTATGCCAGCATTTCAACCCCCAGGCTTTCCCAGGGAAAAAGCAGTCAGCACCAGTGGCCAGAAACTGTGAAAACCTATTCTGCATCTCATTTCCAAGCACATAGTTCACTGATGGGACAGTCTAGCCCTATGTGGGCACACACACATACCGTCACACACACATATCTGCACATGTAGTCATGGAACTATGATTAATGAACCTGGGAGAGCTAAAGCTAAGAGTGGTCACTTTACTAAGATCAGTTCGACTTTACACTACTCCAAACCCATATACTCACCACTGCTTGGTCCCCTGGTCTTTGATCACACTGAGCTTAAAGCTTTGTTATCAAGTTAGCTCCTGATTAACATGAAAATGTACCTGCTAGCAAATAGATTTGTGGTATGTGAAGAGCCAGACTTGCCCAAACCTTTCTCAGAGGCTCAGATGAAAGGACAATGGGAGCCTTAGCTCTGTGTTCCTGTTAAGTTGATCTGGACCAATGGGTCCTTCATTGATAGGGTCCTACTGGTAAGGTAGCAGGGGATGAGAAAGAGAAGATAAAATCTCAGGTACGGAGGTCTTTCATAAGCTTCGTCTTATGTGAAGCCGGTTAATTAAGAAATTAAACAGTGTTGCCAAAGAGAGCAGGAGATATACCTCAGATAATGCTGCTTTAGGACTAATAAGCACAGACCAGAGGGGAAGAGTTGGGTCCCCAGAAACCACAACCTTGACTCTTCTAAGACACCGAGTCAGACAGGCCTTGCCAAGTCTATTCCTGGACAAGGACAGAGAACGAAAGTGCCCTTTGTCCTTTTATCGGGGCTTCTGAGAAAGCCTTGGGCTGGTCTAGCTCCCCACAGGGGTACTTGAAGAATTTGAATGGTTTGAATTAAAGGCTAAAATTGGGTTTAAATCCAGTTGTTACATGTTTGTTCCTGGAAGAGAAAGTCCGAAACCAAATAGCACTTAGGTGTTACTTCTTACGAGTGGATATTTTTATGGTTTGTATATGAAATGTTCCAGCGTTTGAATATTTGTCTCCAGCTAGAAGTGTTGCATTGAGAGGCTATAGAACCTTGTGGACATGAGGACTAGATGGAAAACACAAGTGATAAGACTGTGGCCCACCCCAGTCCTGACCTGAGAATGCTGCTTGATCCACAAAGATGGAATAGGTTATGCTGTGAGTTCTTGCCATCACGGATAGAGCCCCAGACACCATGGCTTCTGTGCCATGAGATTATGTAATCAAATAAGCTCCCTTTCCATTAAATTGCTTCTTGTTGGTATTCAGTCACGGTGAGATGATACGTAACCAATGCTGAGGTCTACCCCTATGAACTAATATTAAATGCATCATGGTTTAGGGCCCTGCCTTCTTCATTTACCTTTATGTTGGTTCCAAATTCTATCCTTAAAAACGTCTGATCAGTGCTCGCTTTAGCAGCACATGTACTAAAATTAGAACGATACAGAGAAGATTAGCGTGGCCCCTGCACAAGGATAACACGCAAATTCGTGAAGCATTCCAAATTTTTGTAGCAGAAGATGGCCAAGTCGGCCATCATTGGGAAGAGAGGCCCCTTGGTCTTGCAAACTTTATATGCCCCAATACAGGGGAACGCCAGGGCCAAGAAGTGGGAGTGGGTGGGTAGGGGAGCAGGGTTGGGGGAGGATATAGGAGACTTTTGGGAGAGCATTTGAAATGTAAATAAAGAAAATATCTAATAAAAATTGAAAAGAAAGAACATAGAATTTATAATAATCTTATTGATC
The DNA here is from genome assembly GCF_900095145.1 of Mus pahari. Classification (NCBI taxonomy): domain Eukaryota; kingdom Metazoa; phylum Chordata; class Mammalia; order Rodentia; family Muridae; genus Mus; species Mus pahari. Next base: position 1,104,731 of record NC_034605.1, on the reverse strand, counting down.
ACTAACATAATCAGAAGGCAAAAAAAATCTCACTGTGGAATTAAAAGAATTATTCAAATTTGTAATAAATTTTGATTTGGAAAAAAAAAGAAAAAAGAAAATATTATCCTGAGTGAGATAACTCAGACCCAAAAGGACATGCATGGTATGTACTCACTAATAAGTGATTACTAGTCAAAAGAATATAGAATACCTAGGATATAATCCACAGAACTCAAGAAGGCTAACAAGCTGAAGGGTCCTTGTTGTGGATGGCCCTGGGGCTAATTATATTTGATGTTAATTCCATTCTCCTGTGAGTGGTTGTGAACTAGGAATGAGTTAGCACTCAGGTGATTTCCTGTAAACCTACTTCCCACCTTAATTTGTAAAATAAAGGAGAGCTGATGATTGGGCAGATAAAAGGGAAGGTGGAGCAAAAGGTGAGGGAGAAGAAGGAGAAAATGGAGAGGATGCAGAGGAGGAGGAAGGAGGAGAAAAGTGGAGCAGAAGCACATGGCCTGGAGAAACCGAAAGTTCTAAGGGGTCTCATAGAGGTGGAAGATGGTAGTGTAGCGGTAGATCTGCCCAATCTAGGCTCATAGAGCATGCATTCATTAAAAAAAACAACAAAAAACAAACAAACAAACAAACAAAACCTGATCAATATAAATCTCTCAATAAGCACTATGCTGCTGGGTTCCTGAGTTCTCTGCAAGAGCAGCGAGCACCCTTTACCTCTGAAGTCATCTCTCCAGTACTGAGAGCATTGTTTTTAATTCTTGTTTGATGAAAAGATATTGGTTTTGACATAAAGTGTGTAATTTTTTTCTATCTTCTAAGAAACATACCAGCAGCTGTTATCAACAGGAGGATAGGTGCAGATTTGCCAGAATAGGGCATAACTGGGTTTCATTTCTGAAGGAGAAGAGAATCATAGAAAGGGGCTAAAGAAAAAAAAGACACCAGGAAAGGGAAACTTAGTGGGGGGGGGGTTATAAAGAAGAGGATGGTCATGAAATGCTGAGCGCCAAGCAAGGTGCACAGTTTCTTATACTTCTCTACTACATCCTTCAATCAAACCTCTGACTCGCTGGGGTTGCAGTCAAGTTACTATTTCTTAGTTTAAAACCCACCCTTCCAGATGGTTCTTTTTGATGCTGGTTTTATGGATTGGGGTTTTATGGTAGCATCGTCTCTAGCTTCTCCTCTAGGCTCTGCCTTGAGGCACGGCAGCCCCGGAGGGAGACTGAGTCAAGGAGCTTGTTCTTCCTTCTGATCTCTGATTCTTCCCATTCCCGCCCACTTCAAAACAGCCTGGCTACGGGACCCGACAGGACATTTAACTCTGATAGCCTATTGATGGTCCAGGCTGTCCTCCTGCAATCCATGCAGAACACTTCTGCAACGTCACCTTGATGAGATGGGTGAGGGAAGATACAGGAAGGGTAGACTGAAGATAACACTACATTCTAGAGCATGTCTGGGCATTTGGAAGTGGGTAGAGATGGTGTGACTTCATCAATAACATATCACTTGACGTCACCTCTCTCTCATACGGAACAAGGGTAGCTCAGCTGATTATTCTCTTACTTTCCTGCCCCTGCCACTGAGTCTTTGAGTCATCTTGTTTGGCCTCTGGTCACTTGACTGTTTAATCATGATAGACCCCCTCCCTCCCCAAAACGCTTCTGATTTAGTGGAGTCCAGTTACAGGAATGGGACACCCAGCTGTCCCATTGGGTTGGGATTTCCCTTGATTTAAAGGTGTCCCTCAACTCAGATGAGTAAGTGTTTGTTCAAAATGATTGCGGCTCTGCTTGGGCATTTTCCTGCCATGGTTCTCAACTGGTGGATCATGACTCCTTTGGTAAATCTCTATCTCTCAATATATTTACATTGTAATTCATAATAATAGTAGCAAAATGACAGTTATGAAGTAGCAATGAAACAATGCTACTGTTGAGGGATAATGCTTCATACATGAAGAATGGTGATAAAAGGTCGCAGCATTAGGAAGGTTCAGCTCCCACAGACGTGTCAGTAAAAAGGGGGTTCAGCATCATTTGAAGGCTCTCAGGGGTAGCCCAGATACTTCTCTCTTTAATGGACCCTAGAAAAGTAAGACAACTTTTTTGTTAAAGTAGGTGACAATAGCTTTTAAAACTTAGTGAAAGCAAAAGGTGAGAATCAATGACACTTTTCTACCCACTCATAAATAAGTATTAACTAAGAGGACTTTGAGCGAGTAGACGGAAGTTCACCACGCACTAAGCCATTGTGGGTCAATGCTAATCACCATAACTGGGTTTAATTTCGTTATATGTGTGCGATACTGGGCTTTGAGCCCATAGTCTCACACATATGCTAGGCAGGTACTGTAACACTGGACGGGGTTTCTCAGGCTGGGCTTTGGAGCCAAGCAGGCACTGAATGTTCAATCTTCCTGCCTCAGCCTGCTTAGCACTGGGATTGCAGGCTTGTGCCACCAAGGCCAGCTAAATCCTTCTTCTTCACTGCAAAATAAAGAGATCAGGACCCACTGGGTCAAAGAACTGCACTTGGGATGATCCGATCCTTCTGCAGAGCACTGTTTTTCCACCATAAAGTGGCACCTTATCTAATTCTATATGTGGGCTGTCATTACTGGATCGGCACTGGGATGGAGCGCTCAAGGCATCACATCTGTGCAGCTGGAAGAAACGGGAAGCTGAAGCTGAGGGAGAGGCTTTTCATTCCCAGGATAGCCCAGCTGTACGAAATATCAAGCCTATTGAGTCTGAAAACACTGAGACTCTGAAATAACTGCTTCACCCAGGAAGGAGAAGCCGCAGCACCCAGTGGAGTGCACAGAGCTGCACAAAGGCAGACGCATTTAAACGCGTTCCCTGCCTTGGGCCCCGCCCTAAGTTAACTGCTTCCACTCTAACCATCCCTACCAAAGCTCTGGCTGTTCATTCTTTTTGGATAAATGCAACACTTGACTTCCTTGAGTCATTAGAGATTAAAACTTTATATAAAATATAATTTTATATAATATATAAAAAGAATATTAGCCATTGAAATGAGAAAGATTTCTGTCAGCTTGTCATCTCTGTGCTATGAAATGCTGCCATCAATTTCAAAAATAAAAATCAGTTAGAATAAATTGAAAATTCCGTTGCTCAGTTGTACTGGCCGTAGGTCAGCTGAGGACTTTGCGTGGCTGTGGCTCCTGCCCTGGCTACTGCTGACGTAAGAATATTTCTCTCTTCCCAGAAAGACCAGAAAAGGGGATCTGAGCAGATAGGGCATTCTGTAAATGCATGCTTTATAAGCACAAGAACCTGAGTTTGATCCCAGCACCCATGTCAAAACCTGGATGTGGTAGTATAGTGTGTGTCTGTAATCTCAACTCTAGGAGGCAGAGCCAGGAGGATCCCTGGAGCTTGCTGCCCAGATAGACTTGCTAACTCAGGAGGTCCAGTGAGAGACCCTCTCTCCCCCAAAAGGTAGAAGCCAATTGAGGCAGATCCTCTACATCAATCTACAGCCTCCATTTATTCATATATATATATATATATATATATATATATATATATATATATATTACACATACACACACACACACACACACACACACACACACACACACACACAATGTAGTATATACACCACTCATACCCCTAGAGCTGTATTCACACATACGTACACACAGTTCATACACAGACAGGCCACATGGTTACAGACCTTGACATGTGTTTATATTCCCAAAATCTTTCTGGTGCTCCAGTACCATGCCTGACCTGCTTCCCGGGTGATCAGAAACCATTAACAGGGAATAAGAAACCATAGATTTCCCCAAAGGCCAAGTGACTCTAGCTATTTGGAAACTGGGTTCAACCTTGCAAGGGTTCAGCCTTTGTTCACTGGATACAAAATGAACTCTTCCTAATTTTCAATGGTTTTCCAAGACCCCCTTCTCATTTTCCTTTCACTGGAAAGAGTGGGGGGAGGTGCATCTGTAATTTGATGTGACCCTTCTGAACTTTGTGACCTTCCTGTTTATGCTACACCTATCTCACACACACTCTCATACCAGCAAAAGCTCCCCTCTCCTGGTACAAGGTCCAGCAGATGCCTTGCACACAGGTGTAGGTTTGAATTCCAGCCTCTCAAATGCAATAAAGACAATGTCAGGGAGAAATAGGACGAAGGTACATAGAGACTCTTTGGGGCTACCAGGCATCCTGATTGGTTACCCCTGGAATGGAGAGGTTCTGCCTTGCCTGCTCGGGTCTAGACTTGTATCTGCAGTGTGATTATCACACAAGGACAATGGTTAACCTCAGAATCTATCACTCCGTGAGACTCCCATTCTTTTTGCAATTTACTATATACTCTGGGACTCAGACAGACAGGCTGGCTTCTTGCTAGCTTTCCCAGGGGCTGCTTCTCTTGTCCATTTGATGTACAACATGACCTGCTACTGGTGACATAAGCCCAGAAGTTGATTGGTTGCTAGGTTCCTTTCAAAGCTCAACATCCAGATAAACTAATGGATGGTCACATCACCACAAGGGCATCCAGGGCTCTCATAACCTTCTCAAACACGAGTCCACGTGACTTCTCTCCATCCCAGCAACAAACTGACAGTCAGCCAGAACTTAGCTTGTGGGAACTTACAGTTAAAAAGAAATCTCACAGCCGCAGGTATCTTCCTGCTAGACGTTCACGGTTTGAATTTTAGTACACGACCATCTAATCCCTGCCCCGTTGGTCACTGCTAGCTCCTTCCGTTCCCCTGCCTCTTCCTGGCACATGCAATACGCCCTGGTGATCACCTACCTGAAGATTCAGACTTTACCAAGGGAAGCAAACACATTGGTTTTTGCTTGTTTGTCTTTGTTGCTGTTTTGGTGCTGGGATTCAAAGTCAAAGTCTCTTGCAAACACTACCTACAAAGAAAACCCCAAACCCCATGCACGTGTTTAATCAGCAACAACACTGGAGGGTAAAATAACAGAGCCCTCCTCGCTTTTCTGATACTAATACAAACTGGAGTTAAATTGTTTGGGAGACCTCTGCTTCTAGACCAAACCAGTGACTTTTAAAATATATTCATTTTATTTTATGATAATAGGCTGAATATCTATATCCCCATGAAGTCTTACGTACAAGTGGTTCCAGTATTTGTAACTTTATTACTTATAAGAATCTAGGCAAAAGGCCCAAAATGATCAGAGGAATAAGATGGTTGATAAACAGTTCAGTCATTGTCTGTCGAGGGATGGAGCTGCCAGGACCGTACTTCTGAAGAACACATAATAGCAGAAAACCAACCTGATATATAAAACGTGACTTCGACCCAGACCCCAATCTCTCCATCTGTAAGCTTACTACACTCTCCTTCCCTCACTTCAGGTTTTCTGTAGAGATTAAATGAAATAGACTTCATAAATTGCTTAACACAATGCGGAACACAGGTAAGAGACTCATAAATGCCAGCTCTCATGACAGCGTAGGTGACAAAACACATAGAAATATTGGAAGCTTACAAGTGTGCACACAGGGAGAATACAGATGAAGCAGTAACATAGCAGGGATCCGAACAGGGAGGTTAATACTGACTCCTATTTCCTTCCTTTTAAGAGCATTATCATTATTTATATGTATGTATGAATATGTGCATGTATGTATGTATATATGTATGTATTATGTATGCATGTATTATGTATGTATGTATTATGTATGTATGTATTATGTATATGTGTGTATTATGTATGTATGTACCTCTGTAGGTTTATGTGCACTGTGTGTGTGCAGGCATCCACAGGGGCCAGGAGAAGGTATTGGATCCTGTGGATCCCCCTGGAGTTGCTGGTCATTATGAGCTGTTCTGCTTGTGTGCTGAGAACTGACCCTCAGCCCTCTGTCAGAGCAGCATATCCTCTTAATTGTTGGATCATCTCTCCAGCTCCACCTTTCTTCCTTTCTACCAGTTGGATTTTCATTGCCATCAATGAATCAACGGGAACACCCCAAACTACAGATCCAAAATCCAAAACTCTCCAAAATATGCAACATTTTGAGTGCTTTGTGATATGCCACAAATGGGCCATTTCCCAAGTGATCTCATGAGAAGTCGGAGCACAGGCATGCTACAAATTGCCTAAAATTAACTGCCCTGTCTGGATATAAAGGGTCAATGAACAGAAGTGATGCGAGTGTCCCGGCTTGAGTATCATCTCAGTATGTGTGTATGTGAGTGTTCAGAAATCAGGAACAGTTCCGGTTTGGGGTGGGGGTGCTTACACTACATGGTGAGCATACACTTTTGTAACTGTAAAGAGCTGGGACAAACTTCTCCTTAACATAATTAAAATGAAGCTGTGGACTAAACACCCCACACTGTCTTGGTGAGTTCTGAATCTGGTATTGAGGTTATAGCTGTTGTGGGAGTAATCTGTATGTATGCTGCTCTCTGCTCCAGGTACCAGAGGCCCTTGGTTAGGGGTACCGCCCCCATTACACAGAAAGGACTTCAGTAGCCCTCTGGCCCACTTGTTCTCATATTCATATACTCCCTTCTATGTACTAGGTAGACACTGTGGGGGAAGGGGAAGGTCTTTTCTAGGTGTTCCTCTAAGCCTGATGGGCCAAAGCTCATTGCGGACACTGTGTCTAGGGGCAGAAAGGAAATCATCCTGTACAGGGCTCCCAATCCTGGCCTTCTGTGTTCTTAGGCGGATCAGTCACCTTTTCCAATTGACTAGAGATGTCGAAGTCTGAATGACCTCTGATCCCTCCTGAATCTGAACTCTTGAGTTCATAAGGAGGTAAACTGAGTCCCACAGAGGCATTGCTGTTCTGCTTTAACAAAGACTTCAAGTGGGAATTAAAATAGTGTCATTCTTCCAGGGTGGATGGAAAGGTTTTTATTGTTCTCTGAGTGTTCCCAGTTCCTGCTGTAGGGCCTCTTCCAGACCTTGTGGGCATTGGGTGGATGTGTCTGAAGCTGTTGTATTTTTAATTGTAGGACTTTGGGTGAGCCCTGGGTCTCTATTTGTACCCTTGTTTGGCTGTTCTGTTCAGATATAAAGCAGGGATCGTGTCTATAGGATTCTTTTCCCAGCATCTGAATGCCCCACCTCCCTTTGTATTGGTTCCTAGTTTTATCAGTTAAATAATTTCAGGACATGAGGCCTGCTAGCAGCTCATCTTTATTGACAGCTTACACTATACTAAATCTACCCTCTGCTAACGCTGAGAGGTAAGGACAATTTCCAATCCCAAATGATGAGTGAGGACACAGGGGTTTGGAGAGTTAGGCAGCCTGTTCAGGGTTGGAGAGCCAACAAGAGGAACACCCGTGGCCTGAACTGAAGCTGTTTGGTATTAGGCTCAGTTTTTTGATTACTGTGCTTTATGTGCCCCCTAAGGATGCGTCAGTTACTTCTCTCTTTACTGTGGCAGACTACACCTTAAGGAGATTCATTTTGGCTCGTACTACAGTCTGTCAAGGCAGAGATGGCATGGTGGCTGCAGCTGACATCCTCATGGTGAGACTTGACATGTTTGTTTGCTTCATGCTTGTTAGCTCCAGGACACTCCAAGCCCTTACCTAACCATATGACCCTGGACCTGCGTTGCCAGGACAATGACCCTCAATCCCACAACTCACCTGGCTCAGTCCCCACCCTCATTGGTGTGACATCATTCTCCGTATAAATGGGATCACCCCCTCCTCGTTCTCTTCTCCTCTTCTCTTCCCCCTTCCCCCTCTTCTCTTCCTCCTCTTCTTCTCTTCTCTTTCTCCTTCTCCTCTTTCTCTCTCTCCTCTTCTCTGTTCTTCTCTTCTACTCGCTTTGCCGCCCTCCCCATCCCTGCTTAATAAACCTCTCTCATGTGGAATCACCTTGGCGTGGTCTGCTGTTTGGTTTATCTGCCCAAAACATAAAAATGGTGGCCTAAAGGTAGCCAAGAGCTCAGACCTGAATATGTGCGCCAGCTATGGGTGGGCTCTACTCTACAAGTTCTGACTTCATCAGTCAGCTAGGTTCAACGACCTCCCCCAATAACACCATTAAGTGGGAACCAAGTCCAAATGAGACAAGTATAGAGAGAAGTCTAGCAACCCTGGACCCAAGCTGGCACCAGCCACCTCCTCTTCTAGTTTCCCAACAAAGCACTTAGCAACCATGACCCTATTTGCATGGAGCTTCACATAACCTTCAACAAACAACGCAACCAGGCCACTTTACTTTATGGTTCCTTAGCAACCCTTAGTAACTCCTTCTCTGCAGTCAAACACATCCTGAAATATCCTGGAACTAGGGACAGGGTCCAATCCTGCCTAGACTTTTCAGCATTAATTTTGCATTAAGGTAAACTGTTTTCTCTAAGAGAACTTTTAGGACAAATCTCTTGTCTTATGCTTAGACATGATTGGGTAAGCATATAACTAAAACCGAAAGGATATGCTTAGTGAACAGGGCCTTGTATAACCTATGCCTGTCAATCAAAACAAAAATACTCATATCCTGCCAATAGCAAAATTCCTTCAGTGGACCCACAAGGGACGCCACAAACAGTAACCTGTCCCATTCAGGCAGTCTCATTTAGCCTGTTGCTCTCTTGCAGGCATATCAAAGTTGTGTTTTTGTTTTGCCTTTGAATCAAATGACTTGCTAATTTGCTTCTTCAGTTCTTCTAACAATGGCAAAAATCTGAAAGCACAAGGTCTGGACAAAAATGAGGGATCACAGACACCCAAGTCTACAGAGGCCGTTTCACATCGAAGCCATAGTCGGGCAGAGAGATAGAAGGTCAGACACTCCTGTGTCTGGAATCAAATGCAAGTGTGCATATTTGTAAAGATCCAATTACCATTTCTTTCTGACAAGATCTTAAAGGAAAAGGTTAGATTTCATTATATTGGGATCCCTTTGCATCTGTACCGCTCTCCCTAGCATGGCAAATGGCTACCTCTACTTGCAGCTAAGCAGGATGGTGGGGGATTCCAAATTCTTTTCTTTTCGAATCAGTCAACCGCCGTCCCCCCCCCCCCCGTGACTGGTGCGATACGTGCCACATGGTGTGATATGTGCCACGATGTGAATCAGCCTCAGGCACTGGACTTCACCTCCCGCCTTGTTTCTGAGACAGAGTCTCATCCTCTTACATATTCCAGGCTCGCTGGCGATGAACTTCAGGATAGTCTCCTGTCTCCGCCTCCCACCTTTCCACGGGGATGCTAAGATGACAGGCACTTGTGCTACAGTTCCAGCTCTACCTGGGTTCTGGAGGTCCAAACCCAAGTACTCACCCTTACATGACAAGACACCCTCCCCCTCCCAGCCCCTGAGCCATCCCCCAGCCCAGCCCCTGAGCCATCTCCCCAGCCCAGCCCCTGAGCCATCTCCCCAGCCCAGCCCCTGAGCCATCTCCCCA
>NC_034605.1:1079045-1094785 GCF_900095145.1 Mus pahari | reverse complement strand
CCCCAGCCCAGCCCCTGAGCCATCCCCCAGCCCAGCCCCTGAGCCATCCCCCAGCCCAGCCCCTGAACCATCCCCCAGCCCAGCCCCTGAGCCATCCCCCAGCCCAGCCCCTGAGCCATCCCCCAGCCTGGACTTTTTAAAGTTCTGAAGATCAGAAAGTGCTTAGGACTAGGATATAAGAGCTAAGTGAAAAAAAAAAATCACAAGAACAATTCCAATGAAGTGACTTGAAAAACTGTCACCCATTATAACACATTATACACCAATTTCCTAATGGAAGCTGGAGAGGGGCTGCCAGACAGAGATTTACATCTGAAGGGCTTAAAAGCCTGGAGTCCCCTCACTGGTGCTCCAGCATGGGGAAAAGGCCTGTGCTTCTAGCCTCTTTATTGCAAAACAGTGACATAATGAGGTGGCATCAAGCTCTAAAATGATGCCTGGGGTGTGACTAGCTGTACCCTTTGATGTTCAAGAACAGTTGTGTCTTTGTCTGGGCTAAAGGAAATGTGCCCCAGGACAGTTCCAAATTGGCCCTCCTCTCCCAGGGGAGAAAGGGATGGAGGCTCCTGAGCACCTCCCCCCTCCTCCCTACAGACTCCTTCATAGCAAGGCGCTACTCAGCTATGTCTGCAGCATCATCAAAGCTTTCCCATTAGGAGTGCCAGGAGAAAGCCCAGGAAGAGTAGCAATTATTAGAGATGGGACATCATTATCCTTTGGCTTCTTTGGACTTTTTATTTCTAGCAAGAGATAGGATGGCTCCAGCCATCTTTGTCTAAATGACACCTGTCCCTACTCAGCTGTATCAAATGTTTCCCCTGAGCTCCTGACACCTAGTGATCGTATTTCCACTCAGTGGAAAAACCAGATCTATACTTCTGATAGGGAAAATCATTCTGCCCCTGAAATGGTGTTTCTGAGCTGCACTCCAGAATAGATGCCAGGGGAGACGCACGTGTACAGATGCCACCTCACTCATCCTGAGGTCACATCTCAATAGCTGTTTGTAAACTAGAAATACTGCAAATAGAAAATGCATTTAATGCCCCTGACCAATCCAGCATCCGAGCTTAGCGATATAGCACCTGCTAATACCAGCTGCATACCCACCCACCCCTTGATTGCATGGGACCTGCCACTTGATGCCACCAGCCAGCAGCACATCATTATTGCGAAGCAAGAAAAGACCAAAATTCAGAGTTCAGAGTACAATTCTCACCGAATGTACAGTTTCCCCACCATCGGAAAGCTGTAGAACCATACGTGGATCCTTGTGTATCAGGGACCATTTGCATATAATCCTTAAAGTATACAAGAGATGACCAAGAGAGTGACCACCGGTGACTTCGTGACCATTCTTGTTAGGGCAAAGATGGTGTGTTGTTTTAAAAGGGATTTCAGAGTTTCCAAGCTGTGCCGCCTGGGGGCTGCTGGGTGGATCACGGAGTGTCTCAGTCTTACCAGGCAGAGCTGCTCCAGGGCTGTGCTCACCCGTGTGGTTTTCACTACCATCCAGGTGTGTGTCTACTATGTCTTCTTCCTCTTCCACTGTACTGACATGAGGGCAGAGCTAAGGTGTTCTAGTCAATGTTCTACTGTTATCAAGAGACACCATGACCAAGGTAACTGTTATAAGAAAAAGCATTTAACTGGGCCCTGCTTATAGTTTTAAAGGTTTAATCTATTATCATCATGGTGGAAAGCATGATGTCATGCAGGCAGGCAGACACTGGAGCAGTAGCTGAGAGCTTCAACCTGATCCATAGGCAGAGAGAGAGAGAGAGAGAGAGAGAGAGAGAGAGAGAGAGAGAGAGAGAATGAGAGAGAATGAGAGAAAGAGAGATATTAAGCTTTGCTTGGGCTTTGGAAAACCCAAAACACCCCCATCCACCCAATGACACTCTTCCTTCAATTAAGGCCATACTACTTCATAAAGGCCACACCTCCTAATCCTTCTCAAGTAATGCCATTCCCTGATAACTAAGCATTTGAATATATGAGTTGTTGAGGTCATACTTCCTCACAAAAAGTCTTGTTCAAAGTTCACAGGTTCTCAGAAGGTTCACTCACGGCAAATCAAGGAACATAGGTAGAGTCAAAATGTTGTGATTATAATAGTGAATGTTTATGGCATAGGCACAAATAAGCAGGTGCTTTGAAAATAGTTTAATGATATCATTTTGTGTGTGTGTGTGTGTGTGTGTGTGTGTATGTGTGTACAGGAGCTCACATACATGTATGTGCGTCTATGTGGAGGCCAGAGGGTGCTAGTCTGTAGGAACTATTCATAATTTTTATGTTTAAATTGAGAAAAGACTCTCTCATTTGCCTGGAGCTCATCTTTGTGGCTTAGGCTGGACTTGCTGGCTGATCCACATCTTGGGGATCTGCCTACTGCTGTCTCCCCAACACCAGGATCACGAGTGTATGCCACCACTTAAATTTGGTAATGTGGGTTTGGGTGTTCAAGTTCAGATCCTCATGCTTAGCACAACAAGACTTTACTGAGCAAGCCATCTCCAAGGCCCTGATCTCATTTTATTTTGCATAATTACCTTGAAGAGCAAGCAGATGCTACAATTACTTTTGAACCCGGAGAGCAAATATCTTAGCTAAGGTCACACTCATAGCAGACTGTGGACCTAGTTTCCAAATTCAAGTCAAAATGTAAACAATACCAGTGTCTGGAAGACAGACATCCTAATACAAGGTCATAACTCTGTGGGCATACTCTGGCTTAAGATGCTCTGTACAGGCAAAAGCATTCTTTAGAATGGAGAAAGTGAAAGTGCTCTATCTACCATTTTGTCCATATAAATCCTCCTTTCAGCTAATGTGCCCTACTCCCTAGGCAGTGGTCAAAATCTATTGGAGGGGCACCTCCTAAAGATGTACGGTGCCCAATCTGCATGTTCAACATGGAGGTCCTGAATGTGGTCCCTCAAAGTCCGTCTCACGTTTCACATCTGAGTAGTAACAGTCCACACAGCGCCAACTTGCCCAGGGCTCCTCTATTAACAAGCCAAATGAGTTCAGACAAACATTTTCCTTACATTTTGTCTTTGGAAAATGAAAGAGTGAGACCATATTACTCCTAAGGTGCCTGGGATTCTAAAACTCCATAGCATACCATTTGAACTCAGAGCATGCATGGGGAGTCAGAGTGTGTGGTGGAGCCAATCTTGGTCTGTTTATAACAGTCTCTTCTGTAAGCGCCAACTGCATCCCCGATGAATTATACTCAACTCTTCAGAGGACATCCCCAATGACCTGAAGGCCTCTCCCTAGACTCCACCTTTGGAAGGTCCCACCACTTGTTAACATCACCATATGGGTGACCAAGCTTACAGGCCATGAACCCTTGAGGCCCACTCTATCTTGTGTGTGGCATGTTTTCTGTGCGCCTCAAAATATCCAGTCATGATACCACATGCACAAACCGAAACCTATAGTATTCTGACAAGAGGAGGGAAACCAATTGTGATTTAAAACGCGCCTTGTGCAGTATCTAATCATAAACACAAAGCTACAAAGCAATAGCTCCTCTGTTAAGATACTCTTGAATTTAATAACATATAAAAATTTATACCAGTAAAGCAAACAGGTACATAGAAAAATCACATTTTTTTCCATTTTCCAACTTATTGCCAAAACCCTTAAAGCAAGCATGATGGGCTGAGCCATTTAGTTCAGATTTCAGACAAAATGTGAAATTTCAAAAGGTTAAAGCTGGGGACTGAGGAGATGTCTCAGTGGGTAGGAGGGCTTGCTCGACAAACATGGGGACCTGAGTTCAAATCCCCAGTACCCATGTAAAAAGCTGTGCATGGTTGAACATGCCTACAACCCCAGCACTGCTGAGAATGGAGATGGAGATGGAGGTGAGTGGCAGCTGGGATTTACTGGTTGCCAGGTTAGCTCTGTGTTCAGTGACAGATGCTGCCTTAAAGGCAAAAGCCAAGGATGATAGAACTGGACATCTGACATCCTCTTCTTTGGCTTCCTCACAGGTATGTGTGTATATGAACACACATGTGGATACACACACACACGCAGACACACACACACACACACACACACACACGCAGACACACACACACGCAGACACACACACACGCACACACACACACACACAGACACACACACACACACGCAGACACGCACACACACACACACACAGACACACACNACACACACACACACACACATAACACATACATTAATGCCCCCCCAAACCAATGTTACTCTGTTGAAACGTCATAACAACAACCAGTTAAACAGAAAGGTAGATTTCATCAACTCCAGGAGCCACTGTCTTGACATTAATGGAAAAGTCAGAAAATAAATGTTTTCCCCGGAGTTCAAAGGTTATTTTAGATTCCATGTGTATACTTTATTGAAAAACAAGCCAGGCCTTCAGTCATTAAAACTATCAATATGTACTATTCAGGGCTGAAAGGACCAAGAATTTCTATGCTGTCTGCTACTTAAATTGCAGGGCATTGTTAAATTAATTTAACATCAGAATATAATCATTAGGACCACAGACTACCAAGTCTTTATGAAAGCATTAAAAAATTACTTTCTCTGTCTCTCTCTTTCGAACTGTAATTTTTTAGCTTCATAACCTAAAAGTAAGAAAGTGAATTTTTAGTTTGGGATCTTCTTTCTTGGAGAGAGAAAAAAGTATAAAGCTAATGAAAGATTAAAAGCACATGCAATACAACTGCGCGTAATCACAGAATTTTCCGCAGAACACGATGGCAGGGTGCAGTTTTCTCCTACTCGTGTGGGAAGCTTTTCTTAGGGCTTCTATTTGCAGATCTTGAATAAATCTTAAAAGAATATTGCAAATATGAGCGTGGAGGTGGGAATTAACTGTGCAGTCAGGTGACTCAGCAAGTTTTACCCCAAAACAATGGAAGCCTGCTGCAAAATGCATCATTTCACCCTCCAGCCCCATGCGAGGTTCTGAATAGGAACGGCCCCATAGACTCATGCTTGGCCTTAGGGAGTGGCTCTATGAGGAGATGTGGCCTTGTTGGAGGAAGTGTATGACTGTGGAGATGGGCTTTGAGGTCTAATGTGTGCAAGTTCCACCCACTTCCTTCTGATCAAGATGTTAAGAACTGTCAGCTGCTCTCCAGCGGCATGTCTGCCTGCACACCTTCATGATCCTCTCTGTGCCGATAATGGACTGAACCTCTGAAACTGTAAGCCAACCCCAGTTAGATGTTTTCCTTTAGAAGAGTTGCAGTGATCATGGTGTCTCTTCGAGGCAATAAGACCCTAAGACTGATGGACACAATGCTTTGATTTGTTTTCCTCTTGAAAATTCTATGATCTCACATTTCAACCCCATGAGAAAGTTCACAGAAGGTGAGACTGGTGCCTACCCAGGTGTCCACCAGCAGGTAGATCCAGAAGAGGCTTCCGCCAGTATGGGACCACCCAGAAAATGGTGTAAGATTTGGGCACAGGAGACACATGTGCATACACAGGTCCACAGTTGGGAAACATGAAAGTGAATCTGACATGTCATCAAACATGCTGTCCTTCGGATGGGAGGTGACTTACCTCTTCTGGACTGAGGCAGGATTCTGGGGAGAAGAAGAGCCAAGGATTGTCCTAAATGGGTATGGGATGACTTCTCCATGGGCACAGAGGTTGTGGGAGCAAAGCCAAACTTGGGGCTTTAGTGGAAATAGAAGCCTAGTTTCACCGCCTCAAAGACTGTGGAGACAGAAGACTGGGGGTCAATTGAGATACCTCATGCAGATCCTGGGTGCGGCTGTACTCTTTCTACAGCCTCTCAGAGCTAACCCTCCACGGTGTGATCTGGGGAAGACTCAACACTGTTCTTTTCCTCTTGGGTCTTATTAGTGTACTTTAAGTATTAATATTTTGCTAATACATATTAGTGGGATGCTGCATGCATATGAAATGTATTGATCATGTCCAACCATCGTTCCCGTTCTGCATCCTTGCCGGTTCTTAGTAATCAGTGTTCTATTTGTAGGCCAGCTTGTTGTGACTTCATGTGCAAGAGAGGCCATGCAGCTGTGTTTCTGGGTTATTTTACTTACATAAAGACCCTTAGTTCCATCCAGTGATAGAATATCCTTTCTTCCTCCTCATGGATGAATAACACCTCTTGCTTTCTCTGTTTCTCTGTGTTCTCTCTCTCTCTGTGGTGTGTGTGTATGTGTGTGAGTGTGTGCTATGTGTGTGTGTGTTAAGTGTGTGTGTGTGAATGTGTCATATGTATGTGGCATGTGTGTGCACGTGTGTGTGTGCACGTGTGTGTGTGTGCACATGTGTGTGTGTGTGTGTGTGTGTGTGTGTGTGTATGTGATGCATTCTTTATCCATTCATCTGTGAGTCTATACCCAGAAACAAATCCAGAAGTGGAATGGCTGAATCATACAACACTTCTGTGTTCAGTTTTCTGAGGAAATGCTATTTTGTTTTCCATCATAACTAAACTAATTTCACTGTTTTCTTTAAAACTGGATTGGTGTACTTATATCTCAATCATCTTTTAATAGTAGAGAAAATCGAAGCACATCTGTACTTGTTATTTCAAATTCAAAAGGAATTCATGCCAATGATTTTATGTCCGAACCCATCAGTGTTACCACAGGGACTGTGGTTCTGTGTTGAATGTTGAGAAAGTGTTACTTGCTTCCTAGATAACAGCCTTAAGACTGTTGTCTCTCTTGAAGGATGGAAACTGACTCTGGATGGTTTAGATATTCCTGTCTTCTGTTGAGGAGCACTTGCCCACCAGCACCTGCATGCCATAGGCATCCAATGTCTCAATTCTAGTTCATCAGTGAAGTATGAAATTATTTTAAAATGACATATCTCTCGATATTCAAATAAGACTCAACCGGCAAGGAAAATTTACATGATGTTAATTATTTTTGGTGCATGCAAATTAGGTGTGAAATCATTAGAAACTCCTGTGTGTTTGTGTTCTTTGTTGGCAGGGAAGAATAATTACCAACTAACCTCAGTCAGCCTCTCTTAGCAGAAGGTTTCATTATTCCATGTGAGCACAGCTTTGAATTCGGAAGCAGAGGTGCTGGCATGCATAGCTAAGCATGAGCTCACCACTGAGCAAACTTGCCAAAGGTAAGGATAGCTATTCGGGAGGGCTTATAGTTAAGGTCTTCCTTGGAAGGCAGGAAGGAAAAGAGAGCAAGGGCGGGAGGAAGGGACAGTGAGAGACAGACAGAAACATCAGGAATAACCGACAGTATAAATTAACATCATAAAGGATTCAAGTTAGAAGCTACCTCTAAACCAGTCAAAGTGTGATGTCATTGCGTAAGACCCTTCTCATTGTACTGGGGCCACACCCTTCCTCCCACGTTCAGTCGTGAATTTAAATAGATGAACTCAGGACGACAGGGGTAGGGGAACCTTTGCAAAGAGTAGTATGCTTACATTTTTTGTGGTACAATCTCTTGGTGACTCAGTGGGTTTTGAAATTAATAAGATATTAGAACCACCAGTAAGGGAACTCCCAAGCCCCATTAGATGATGCCTGCTGTGGTCTCCACCTCTGGATGAAGCAGGTGCAACCTCTTAGCATGTCAGCATACTGACCCTTCTGAGTATTGTTTTTGGTTTTTGTTTTATTTTGTTTTGTTTTTAATCGCTATCTCTATAAGAACACTGTTATAGCCAAGAATTTCCCTATTTCTTCCCCAACACTAGTCAAAGCTAACATCTAGAAAGGGTTGTCCTACGGAAGGCAGTGGATTCCAGGGCTGTTAGTGCTTAGATACAATCTATAGTTCACGGCTTACAAGAATCTCAGATATGCTCCTCGAAGAGGCAACAGTGACTGGTGGGAACAGGCCGACAATCCTTCCCCCTCCCTGTTGTAGAACTCTTCTCCATGATTGTATAGGTACCTGCAGCATGATCCCCCACTCCTACACCTCTATACTCCTATTAATTCATTGCTGCTAAAAGTCTAGCTGAAATCCATCATCTGCAGAAACAGGCTGTGCCCGGTGTTCCCTCAAATCCTTCCTGTGACAAGATAAATTGGTGCCAGGAGTTCCTCAGAGTCCACAGCTCTGTGGGGAAGAGAAGATTGCCCGTTTAACAAAGAGGAGAGGGATGGTCTCCTCCTCCAAGGAAAAGACTTAGATCTGTGTCTCCTTGCTAAAAAACAAACAAACAAACAACAACAACAACAACAACAACAACAACAACATGGTACTAATGCAGCCCTATTTCTAAAGAATGTCTTAAAATCAATGATATTTTGTTTGTAAACATGGACCCCTTCCTCTGAGAGGCTGCCCTGGCACGTGGTGGTCTCCTGTGGCCTTTTGTAGTTTTTCCTAGAACACTTGACACTGGATGGTCGTTATTTTCCCTGTGACAATCTTCTCAGGAGATGGGGGTCCTTGGAAAGTCCAGCTGAATTGTATTTTCTTTTGACTCCTTCCTTCAATATCACCCCTGAGAACAAAGATCATGTTTCCAGCTATTTAAGACTGGTTAATAGCAGACCTGAGGATATACACACCTGGACTCGCAGTACTTGGGACGCTTGCCATGAGTTTGAAGCCCAGGGTGGCTACGTAATTAGTTCCTGGGCTACAGAGTGGGACCCTATCTCAAACAAACAAATCTCAAAGGCGGCACACATCTATAACCCCAGTATGTGAGAGGGGAGATTAGAGATCATCCTGAGATAAATAATGTCACTCTGGGCTACATGAGACACTGCCTAAAAAAATCATTAAAAATCCTAAAGACGGGCTAATGTACTTGCCTGGGAAGTAGTTTGCAATGTTAAAATTGCTTGCATTTTTGTAAAATTCTGAACTACTTTTTCCTGTGAAGGGTTTTCAGATACCAGCATCCTATGAGTCAGCTTACGGGGGTAAAATTCTAATTATGATGCTTAATCATTGACATACACCAAACAACCCTCTGATGCCTATACTGTGTTTCTCTCTCCATCTCTCCTATCATTTGCAAAGGAAGCTGGTTAGACAGACACATATGTATGTCCTACCACATGCTTCTATTTCAACAGAAATTAGCAATTTGATATTTGGGTTTTCTAGCTCTTGTCTCCGAGAAGCTTGTGAGGGTCAGAATCTCATCATTGTGTCTAAGACCATCTCAAGGTTCAATTTCTTAACCCACATCATACAGCCCCTGGGTGGTCTTGCTAAAAACTACTCTACTGCTGGTTCCTATGGCAACTATTCCAAGACAGCACATAACGAAGCTCTTATTTGCCAAGGAAGCAAAGAATCCAGTTTCAAAGTTAGAGCAGGGCTCACCCTCTCTCATGTCACCTTCTATACCATATTCCACCCCCCTCAAGGCCTCTCTGCTGTGTCAGACCCTGCTTACATGCCAGGGACTCTCCCAAATCAGTCACTACACAGCCAACTTTCTCTCCTGAACCTTGACCATCCCATGCCGTAGCCAACTAGAGCACAACTAAGAGGCGCAAAGCTATGTTCATGCCACTCATGGCAGGAGCCCTTTTCTGCCCCACTCCTTACCCTAGGAGGCTTAAATCATAGAAATTCACCATTTCATAGTCATGGAGGCTGAATTCGCTAGCTCAATTGTCACTAGGCTTGACCTTTCTGCAAGCCACAAGGGAGAAATTGTTCTAGATCTTCCCACTCGGTGTTGAGATGAACAATTTTTACCCATGTCTTCTCATTTTGTCCCCATGTCTGTGTCCACGTGTCATCTTGTCATAAAGACACAGGGCATTAGGATTTCAATACAGGGATACTGGAGAGATGCAATTCAACTCCAGCACTATCCTTAATCTTTGCCTTCCATCACCCACCATAGCAAAGCTATCAATAACCCACTGATTCTACACCCCAAGAATGCCCCTTCCCTGTAGCCACCACCAGCTTGGCTTCCCCATCACTTCTTTTTGTCTCCTGGTAGACTTCTTTCCTGTTCTCCTACTGTCTGCTTCCTCCCCAAGTCCCTACTTGGTTCTTCAAACCCAGACCAAGAGGGTTTCCTCTGACACATCTCTGTTGCTCTTAATGAACTTCAGGGATGACCATGACAGCCAGTATAAAGTCAAAATTGGTTAACACAGGTTCTAAGCAAACCTATTGACCTCCTGGAACTCCTGTACATGCAGAGAGATCAATCTACTGTGTCCATTCCTTCCAAGGGGACACGTTTTCTGTTAAACCCAGAACTTCAAGCATGCTTCTCCTCAACTTGGAACCTTTTGGCTCATGCACTTCCCCACCCCGTTCCAGCCATCATAAATCCTCAGCTGAACACCACACCAAGACTGTATGAAATGTCCTCTTCTTATTTTACATAACATCCTTTCTGTACTTGTCATAAAATACCAATGTGGGCCATCTTCATAGACTTCCTTCAGTAGACTAGAAACTTGGAGATGGGTTAGGCTTTGTTCCCCACACAATCGCCTCCCTCCTACCTCTCATTGGTTCCCAACCCACAAGAGGCAATGAACAGCGTTGCTAAGTCCTTGGGTGGAAGGAATGACTTCATAATCATTTATCTGACAAAGTTTTCTGACTAGATCCCATTTTAATCAAACTAATTTATGCTTAAAGCTTCTGATATTAGGAAAAAAACTATTGTTTTGTTGCAATTTTGATGGGCTAAAATTTAAATTTGATATACTCATAAGCAGTATATAATAACAATATTTTCACAAAAGCACAGTGACCATATATGCCTGTTTGGGACTATTCTACTTAAGAGTGTTGTTAAGAATAATTGTTATTGATGCTCCTATTGACTTTACAAGTACTCAGTATGATTAACTGTATACCTTTTCTTCAGCTGGTTTGCAGTTGTTTAATTTTGCAGAAGGAAATGGTGTTTTGTTTGCCTGGATCTCTTAAGGGAAGGTAGGGAGCTGTGGTTCTAAGTGCACAGTGACGTTCACTTGAGACAGTGATGTTTAGAATCAAGACGGGCAAGAGGGAAGATTTGTAAAAAGTCTTTTTAAAGCATTATTTTAAATTCTGTGTATGTTTGTGAGTGACCATGTTTGTGCAGTACCCAAAAATACCTGAGGAAAGCTTCATATGTCCTGATGCTGGAAGAACTGGAGGTTGTAAGTGACCTGGCATTAGTGCTGGGAACTGAACTCTGTTCCTCTAGAAGAGCAGCAAGGGCGCTCAACACAAGGCACGGATTTTTAATACAGAGAAAACAATAAAAATGAATTTGAGCCAACTTGCAATCAAGCCAACAGGGGAATTCATGTATCTGGAGTAATTGAGTTAATGCAGATTAAGTTCTGGATGAAAACAAATCACCAATTTCCATTTGTTTATTTCTTTTAGTAATTGAAAAATATATCCAATTAATTTCCTTATATTAAGAAAAATTGTGACCAAACCCTTGCTGTTTAAAAGCAGGGAGTGGGGTAGGGGTAGGAGGGAGGTCAATTGAGCTTCCAGCCTCTCTCCATAAGTCTTCTCACGGCCGCTTCAGTAGTTAGTTTCCATGCTAAGTGCTCCCTCAGTACCATTTTAACCAGGGTATAGTGTAAGCATGAAACTACAGCCCACAGCCTAAAGTAAGCCCTTCTGGGATTGCCTGTTCATATGGATTTCCCTTTGCCATTGTGACTTCATTAAGTAACTGCCCCACTAAAAATGAAATCACGTGTGGAAATGGAACCAAAAAGGGATATATTTAACATTTAATACAATAATATTATATTATATATAGTTATATAATATATAATCAATTCTATATAAAGCATATACATTCTTATGTAATATGCATATATATATATATATATATATATATATATATATTCTTATATAAAACACATTTGAATCTATCTGTTTCTCCCCCATCTCTTGAATTACTGAGGGATGAAGGCAGGGCCTCACATGTACAAGACAAACACTCTACCACAGAGCTAGATCTCCTTAGATCTCCTGTTGTTTTCCTTTTATTTTTCAAGCTGTCCTAATAAATCACACACAAATACAGGCATGCATGCACACACGCACGCGTGCGTGTATGCACACACATACACACACACACACACACACACAAACACACACACCTCTTTTAGTTAAAAAAACAAGTATGTAAAGTCAATCAATTCTATATAAAACAGAAAGAAATGTGACTCTCTGGAGTCAGGATACTGAAATACAGCTCAAAGCTCTCACAACCCAGCCAGCCTGTGCTCACTCTATGGGGTCATTCTGTCCCACATCAAAACTGGAATTGTCCTCTTGCCCTCAGAGAATTGGTGGAATAATTCAATTTGTTTCATTCTGTCCATGCCCATGGAGGAGAGCTGATTTAGTTGTGAGGGATGTGTGTGTGTGTGTGTGTGTGTGTGTGTGTGTACACTTCATGGTATTTGTTATACATCCTCGCAGACTGTAGAGGTTCACTATTATGGCAGACTTCCAAAGTCAGAAGCATATCACCCTAGTTCTTCAAGAATTATGGGTCAAAGACATTGAGTTTAGAGAAGCTTTTATTGGTTGTCACCACTGTAGACATGGTTAAGATGTGGAGTCTGGATACCACCAAAATGGAAAGAAGGTTGCCTCTGTTCATTATCAGCTATGTGTCATCAGGCAAAATTCCTTAGCTACTGTAGGCCTCAGCTTCCCCATCTATAAAATGGGAACAGAAAGTCTCTATATCACAAAATGAATATGAGTGTCCCAAAAATATGTCACCCCATACTGCTGGCATCCAGCAGGTGCCTCATAGCAACAGCTGTCATTATCCCTTGCTTCTGTCCCGGCTGTCATGATTTCTACTCCTAAGAACTCTCACAGATTCCCCTAAGCCCATGCAATAACTTTGGTTGTACAGATAGGGTTGTAGAGTAGGAAAAATAGTCTTTATTATTTTCACCTATATTGCTGAGCTCAGGCCTTTGAACATACCAGGCAGCCCTTACCACCCAAGCCACAACCCTAAATCCAAATGAAAATTACGAGTTAGACAGGTCTGTGTCCCAACTTGTCCCTGGCACAAAGCAGCAGCATGATTCATGGGCATGAATCATGGGCATTTTCTAGACCCTTTTGAGACTCAGTATCCTTGTCTCTAAATGGGAATGATATGTACACCACAGGATTACTGTGAGCAACAGGCAATGCTCCTAGAGATACCTGGGGCAGTGTAAGCCGTCATTATCTGTTCACTGTTTGAATGTTTAATGCTTGCAAACCCACAAGAAGAGGGATAGAGTGGAGGAGAATATAAGCTGGTAAGCTGAAAGGCTAATTGCTTTGGGTTCTCTACAAAAGAACGCTGTTAGCACAGGCAGGAGACGAGAAGCGCTCGCTCGGTGTGATGGTAGCGCCCGGGCAGCCTAGCTGGTTTCTGTGACGTGCCTACTGACATCACATCCAGCTGCTGCTTCCGTGTCTATGTGTGTGCACATGCGTATCTATCTATGTTCATGTGCAATGGGTGCACATGCATGTGGGGGCCAGAGGGTGATCCTGGATGTCTTCCTGGGTTGCTTTTCACCTTAATTTTTAAATCAGTCTCTTGCTGAACCCAGAGCTTGCTGATCTAGCTAGACTGCCTGGCCAATCAGCTTCAAGAATCTACCCGTCTCTGCATCCCTAGGTCTGGGTTTAACATTCTATTCTGGTAGGCCTGGTTCTTTCATAGGATGCTGAGGCTCTAAACTCAAGTTCTCATGCTTGCACACAAGCACTTTTCCCGCTGAGCCATCTCCTCGGCCCCTCGCCTTCACGCTTGTTTTAACCTAGTATTTATAAGACCGGAGAAATTGTTTTTGAAAGTCATTCTACAACCACACGTCTAAATGACAGAGGGAAGAGATTCTAACAGGGCAATGTTTTGCCATTTGATGACAACTCACCCATCTTTGCTTGGATGCTGTATGGAGATAAACGGGGCTAAGAAATGTCTGCTTAGCTGATGGATAAGAAATGAGATATTTCTCCCTAGCTCACCCAGAACACGTGTTTTTCTTGTGCTCAGCAGCAGGGGAGCAAATAAATGAAATGCATGGTCCATGACTGAATGCTTGACATCACAGTTCTAAAGATATTGATCATGATTCCCTGTTTCCTAGGATTTCTCCTGGGGAAGGAGAGGGAAATGTCCAGGGCTATGCATGTCAACCTCTGGTACCCTGCACCAGATCAGGTGGTGTGGACATCCAGGGATGCTGCGTCTGTGAACACCTGAGGCGGCCCACAATACAACTCAAAACATCACCCAAAGTTCTTATGTGCAGCTTGCTCTGCCTTGTGTCTACTGGACACCTCACAGGATTCTGAAGTTGATGATAAATTAGGCCCGAGGGAGTTCTTCACAGTCATTAACCAACACACCAAATACAGGGGTGCTCAGTTGTTGCCCTAAAATGCAACCAAGTGGGTGAGGCGCTAGGATTGAGTTGGCAGTCTAAAAGCATATCTAACATCAAGGTAGGTCTTGTGGCTTTGTTATATGGGCAACTAGACTAGAGGAGCCCTGACCATATTCTGGAAATAGAACTTGATAGTCCGGCATGAACTTCTTGCTAAAACCAACTCTTGTTACGATGGCTGTAACTCTGAGCCAGGAGCACCTGGGAAGTTTCTACTGAGTGTTCAGTTCCCTTTCTTTCATCTTTCTGAGACCTACAGCCAATAAGAACCCTATGGCTCTCCATCAGATCAGTCACTCTTATAAGGACCCACAGACTACAGAGAAACAGAGTCGCAAAAACTGGCTCAAAGTGCAGACTCTAAGGCATCAATATCCACTGTATTTTCCTAACTATTGTTTCTAGTTTTCTGCTACATAAATACATGATGGAAATAGAAGAGACACCTGTCTTCTCATTCCTTCAAAATGAGACGAAAGGATATATGTAGTCCAGACTGGTTGTGTGCTGGGATTACAGATATGTATCACCATGTCCAGCTCACCTCTGAATCAGTAATTATAGCTTGTGCTGAAACCCATATCTTCTCAGTCTGTGCTGTATCATTGGGGAAGGGTAACCTATTCTATCTCTTGTCAGGGCCACACCCATTTTCTCCTTTCCATAACACTTACCTCTGAATTGCTACAAAAAGTTTTATGGTTATTCATATGTACAATTTTTGAAATGTATAGCCATAAAGATATCTATCTCTGTATATCTATCTATCCTCCTGTGATCTGCAATACAACTTCCATATCAATGTAAATCGTGTCCAGTTTTTTCAGTGGGGTGTTGTTACTGAGCATTATGCCTGTTAACATGGGTATTACAGGAGCAACCGTGGCCACATGTTCTATTGTTGAGCCTTCTACCGAGGTCTCTCCAGTCAGCCCCAGACAGCTGTGCAGTTGCAGAGTTCAAAGGAAGGATTCAGAGGCCCACGCCTCGGCAGACTATCTTCTGTCCTTGGGAATATGAACTCATTTTGCCATATGGCAGGCAAAGCAAGTCATTAGAATTGAGCTGCCACGAGTTTCAAATGCATGAACTAAATACACACCATAATCCCTATTCCAAATATTTGCCATGAGTTTTCTAAGAATCCGGTCTTTGAAGGGACTGGAGAGATAGCTCAGTGGGAAAAGTGTTTTTCATGCAACCATGAGAGCCTGAGTTCAATTCCACAAATCCAGAGGCAGACACAGGTAATCCCAGAGCCAGAGGCACACACACACACACAGGTAATCCCAGAGCCAGAGGCACACACACAGGTAATCCCAGAGCCAGAGGCACA
>NC_034605.1:1076846-1079005 GCF_900095145.1 Mus pahari | reverse complement strand
CACACACACAGGTAATCCCAGAGCCAGAGGCACACACACAGGTAATCCTAGAGCCAGAGGCACACACACAGGTAATCCCAGAGCCATAGGCACACACACAGGTAATCCCAGAGCGCGGGAGGCAGACAGGTGACTCTCAGGGGGTTGCTGACCAACAAGCACAGCCTAGCTGACAAACTCCAGGTCAGTGAGAGACGATGTCTCAAAAAAATCCAAGGTGAATGGCATTCCAGGAACAATGTCCAAAGTGTATGGCCTCCACACACACACACACATATATGTGCACTCGCACACATGCACTTACATAAATGCACATACATGCACATAAAATCCAACCTTTGACATTTAATGATGCAAGAACACTAGGGACATGAATGAGTGGTAGAGCATCTGCCTAGCATGCACAAACCCTTGGGTTGAATTTCCATCACTTTACAAACAAACAAATGAACAAAAAGCCTCTTTAAGGGCTAGCAAAGTAGTACATTAGAAGAACATATGTTCACTATGCATAAAACATTAGTCTCCCTCTTACCATTGAAATAAACTGACATCTAAACAAAATAAATAAATAAATAAATGAGAGAGAGAGAGAGAGAGAGAGAGAGAGAGAGAGAGAGAGAGAGAGAGAGATGTAATGTCCCAAGATAAAAGGTTCTAACCAGTTTCCATAACAAGCGTTCAGCAGGAAGACTATAAACAGGTAGGCCTTCATCTAGCCTCGTCCACGCTGGTCCTCCATGGATTCCCTCTGAGGCTTCCATTCACTTTCTTGAAGACTTTCTACAAGGGATGGTCTTCTTGGTGTCTAAGCCTTCCATCTGAAGCAATAAAGTAAAAGAACAAAACCATTCCGGTCTCACCCTAGATCCTTAAGAGGGACATCTTTTCCCAAGTGTGGTGACTCTGTCATGAACTGTTGGCTTGGTCTTTTAGCATCATGGATAAAGGCTTTGGTTGTGATACAATAAAGTGTTTCTGGATGATTTGAGCAAAAGAAATGTTGCTGGGAAGTTCTGTGAGGATTACTGAAATGAGAAGGACATTAGAGTATAAGAGTCATGGGATGAGTGAGGTTCAGGTTACAAAGGGATGCTGGCCCACAACATTGAACACTTAACACTCTCACTAAACCTTTTACTCTCTAACTACTTCATGGTGTGTGTTTGTGGCAATGCTGAAGTCCAGGCAGGGACATCCAGTTGACAGGATCTCAGACACAAATATGTGTTCAGTCCAGCCTGGGCAACAGGAGTCTGCCATTCTCAATGCATGGAAGATTCTCCTAAGTCAGCAAGAGGTTCAGAAGATGGTCAGCCAAGAAAGAAATGGACAATGGATCCATCAGGCAAGCATCAGAATGGAAAAGACTTCAATATAAGGACAATGGATGTTTTGAGGAAAATTCACCTCCCTCTTTTGTGAACTTGGGCTTCGGGTCTTAGCCTACCTCTGGGCAAAGAACAGATAAGACTATCTTTGCTGAAGATTCAAAAAAACTGTTTTAGTTTGGGACCCCTTCAGAGCAGAGTATGACTATTCCATCTCTGAGGAAATCTCAAGACTTGGTGAAGAGAGGATGGAGGAAGGCAGGGAAGAAGAGGCACCAGCACATAAAGTTATCAGGCTTCACACTGAGACAGGACATGTGGATCAGGATCACTGGGGATCCCTAAGGAGCCGTGTAGAATGTGTCTCAAAACTGCCTCTTTTGGAATGGGGAGGTGATCAGTCTCCTAGTTCCTATTCCTCTGGATTGAAAACTGTTCCCAAGAGTCAATTTAGAATTAGTGGGCTGTGAGGAACTCAGAAACACCCAGGTACTGTTCAGGTGAGTGAGCTCCTGGGCATCCAAGGGGCGCTGTCTCACAGTTGCTCTGAAGCTCACCAAAGAGCAAGTGACCTGGAGCAGAGCCTAAGTCAGTACAGAAGTCACAGTTCAGGAATGTGGCATTTGGGGGGGGGGTCAGAAGTCTCATACTAGGTCATGTTTCCTATATTTCTTGCATTGACCCACTTCACCAGGGATCAGTCACATGCTTTGAGCAGTAACTTTCCTCTTTGTTAGATATAGAAAGAGAAAAGAGAGAAAAAGACAAAGAAAGAAAGAAAGAAAGAAAGAAAGAAGAAAGAAAGAAAGAAAGAAAGAAAGAAAGAAA
>NC_034605.1:1074895-1076739 GCF_900095145.1 Mus pahari | reverse complement strand
AGGAGGAGGAGGAGGAGGAGGAGGAGGAGAAGGAGGAGAAAGGACAAGGACTCCAGGCCTATGGCCTGTATGTGCTCTTTGGTTGTTGCCACGACCTAATGGGATAATGTGAAGAACTCCCAAGTGGGAGTCAAGTGCTATTCATTATGTTGACCACTTTATGTCCCTTCTGGGATTCCATAGTTTATTCTGGGTCAGCTGAAACATTGAGTACTGAGTCTGCTGTTGTTGCTGCTGTTGGCTGAGGTCATCTTCTGACATTCTCTAGTGGTTTCTAATTGGCTTGTAGTATCTAGTTCCATAGCTTTTGCATCTAGTCCCATCCATGGCATCCCAGTGTCCCGGAATAGGTCTGCCCTCTTGATGCTGCTCTTAATCTCACCTCTGTATACAATGTCCCCCACCTACAATTGGCTAAGCAGCAACTGGCTGCTCTCCTGGTCAAGTCCACTCCGTTGCTCCCTCTTGGGAGTTGTGCCCAAGAACTTCCCCTGCCATTTAACAGTAGCAATGAGATACCAGCTATACCACACCAGTATCTGCTGCCAGCTCCCTTGTGCCAAGCACACTGCAGAACCCCTTATTTTCTCAGTCAGCTGATTCTCACACTCATTCTGCCAGGGAACTAAAAATAATTATGCCCCACATTTACAGGACAAGAGGAGGCTTTTCTAGATGAAATATCTGTCCTGGTGTGGCTCAGCAGTAAGCAGGAGAAACTCCAGGTGAGCTCAGACATGACCCCAAGCCAGGGACCACTGCACTGTTCTGACAACTTATTGGATCATCAGTCCTTTTATTTCTTCCTTCGGAAAATAATTTCATACCTGGCCCCATCGTTTCTCTAAAGACCCCTTTCCACGGCAGTTTCCTCTCTCCATTTTGCTTTTTACAGGAAGATGCTCTCTTCCATCCACTGATTGACTTCTACTCTTTCTTCCTTGCAGCCTGTAAAAGCATCATCTCTGTGTGATTCTAATATTGAGAATGCAGAACACAGAAGGTGGGTCTGACATTTCACCCCAATGCTGCTGGCATTTTAATCACCTGGCACCTTCATACGGAACATCCTAGAGCTACTTCCTTCTTGGTTCTTTTGTGGTGATGAGCAGGATCCTTCAGGAGTCAGAAGGTCTGAAACAGAGATGCTGCTTACGTTGTGTGACTGCATGGATTAATACACTCATGAACATCTTAATTTGTTCTAGTTAGATGTGACTTTATATACCTGTTTTTTAAAAAGGCTTTTTGAGGCCTGGTAAAAATAGGGTGGTGGAATCAAGGTGGGTTTCAGTCCAGCTACAATCTAAATTCTTAAACTGTGGATCTCGCCTAGCTGCTGAGATTTCATGTTCTGGCCCAGTGTAAGAGAGAACAAGGGGAAGGGGCCAGTGAGCAGGTGCTCTTCTCAAATGGTGGCTTGACTTTTAGAAACACCCGTTTAAATTCCAATGATGTTCAGCCAATTGGCTCAATGAACAGTGGGGACACTTTGATGAAATGGTACATCTTTTAAAATTTTAATTGCCCTAAAATCTAGGCGAGGTAGCACACATTAATAACTCCAGTGCTGGGAAAAGGAGACAGTGGAGCCCTGGGGCTTGTTGGCCAGCCAGCCTAGCCTACCTGGTGGGAATCAGGCCAATGAGACACAGTACTTCAAAGAACAAGGTTGGTTTTTAAGGAATGACTCTAGAGATTGTCCTCTGGCCTACACACAGACACACAGACACAGACACAGACACAGACACAGACACAGACACACAGACACACAGACACACAGACACACAGACACACAGACACACACATACACACACACACACACACACACAAACACACACACA
>NC_034605.1:1071808-1074885 GCF_900095145.1 Mus pahari | reverse complement strand
ACACACACACACACACACACACACACACACACACACTCATGCATGCCCTCTCATACACATGTAACCCCTCCACATAATCCCATTCATATCCCAAACAGTAAACAATCTATAGTGGCATCCTTCATACCTCAGAAATGGAACTGTACCATGACCTTTAAATCTAGATTATATCAGAAAGAAGCAGGGCCCTTTTATGTATGCCAGGATGGCTCACAACTCATAGCAGTTCTTCTGCCTCAGTCCCCTGAGTGCTGAGATTACCCCACAGGTGCCACCACACCTGACTTACTGATATGCCAAACTAGTGTCTGTTTGGTGAGTGTTGTTGGTGTATGGAGCGATGTTAGTTGTTGCTAGAGCCACAGACCCACTGCTGACACAGGAATGACATTTTCATTATTTCTCCCCTGTGCTCCCCCCTTCCCTCCTGGCCTTCCCTAGAAGAGGTGGGCTGGACACATTCTAAATCCAGTCCAGGCATACAGCTCTACGTTTACAGTGAAAGTCAGTCAAGAAATCACACAGGCAAAGATGTGACAACTATTGAAGATTTCTTAGCCCATGTTCCTCTTCTAGTGTGCATGTGACATTTCTGTCATGTGTGTGTCAGGTCCTTCCCTCAGCAAGACTGCTGGCATATGATGACAAATAGAGCCATGAGCCACAACGTTTCCCGCCCCTCCACATGCTGGCAAAGGTCGCCTAGCAACTGTTGTTATGGGCAACACTAGCGTGTTTAGTTTAATTCGATGGCAACAAGACATCTTTGGTCTCCTGTAGAAGGTTCAAGTTTATACCCTAGAGGACTGGAGCCCTTCACAAAGGCGTAGAGGTTATAATCTCACTAAGACCTGCTCAACGTTTAACTGATACTATTAAATATTGCTTGTTGAATGAGAACGAAAGGCCAGTTCCTGAAACTATTGCGCCTTCTATGCAGGCCCTGGGAAAGGGCTCGTGTCTGATTTTTATTACAAGGTAACAGCTTGGCCTCTTTCCCTTCCCTACTTAATATTCACAACACTGACTTCAAAAATGATTTCCAAACTATGAAGCTTGTTGCAAGAATAAAAAGTCAAGGGGTGGGGGTGGGGGGAGCACAAAAGGAAAAAAAAAATCCTTTATTAAGCCCCTGCTGGGATTCTCTCCTCTTTAATGCACTTGAAAAAAAAAAATCCTGGACCATTTCGCATTAAGATGCAGCAACAGAACTCTGTGGAAAATGCCTATGTTGGTGGATTACACCACCCCCTACTGATTGATCCTCTTAATGGCCCCCGCGTTTTTTTTGCAAAGACAGCAGTTGCCTCTCTTCCTTGTCTATTAATTCAGCCTCCGGGCCTCCTGGTAGCTTTAATGAGAGTGTTGCATCTCCCACCAAAATTCAGTGCTTTTGAGCTACATGGTAACACAGCTCCATAAAATTACGCATATTAAAAAATGACCCATAAAACAACATAATAAAGCATCGCAGCTCATGTGACATTTCATTTCACATCCCCATATTTATAAAATAGCCACTCGGCCCCCCATTCGCCACAGAAAGGGAATATAGTGAAGGCTAAGCAAAAACCAGCTTTGACCCAAGCTCTTTCTGTGAAAACAAAACAAAACAACAGTAGTAACATGGCTGGAATTGTTACCTGGTAGTTAGGTCTAAACACTCACTGCCTTAGTTTCTCTGTATTCTATAGAAATAGAATTTGGTAAAGGGAAACAGAATCATATGTAGTTTTGCTGAATGGGGAGAAAAAAAAATTCTAATTTCTTTCCTATGGTAGCAGTGGCCACTTTAGAGTCTGTAGAAAGCCTTGAGATAAATAAAGCTATAAAATACACAGATTCACCTGTGACACAGGTTGTCCTTCCCTAGGGGTGAATGGACTGAGTCTTTGTTCTGTTTTGTTTATGTCCTATTGAAAGAAAAAATGGAGTTGTTGGGTGTAAGATCCCCGCTGATGAATCGGACCTTTGCAGCCCCAGGCTCATGACAGGTAGAGTTGAACCTTCTCTCTGTTTTTATTGTTTTGTTTTTGTTTGTTTGTTTGTTTGGTTTCATTTTTTTAAAGATTTATTTATTTATTATATGTAAGTACACTGTAGCGTCTTCAGACACTCCAGGGCGTCAGATCTTGTTACGGATGGTTATGAGCCACCATGTGGTTGCTGGGATTTGAACTCTGGACCTTTGGAAGAGCAGTCGGGTACTCTTACCCACTGAGCCATCTCACCAGTCCCGTTTGGTTTCATTTTTAAGACCTGCAAGCCTGTTAAACTCAAGGGTGAAAAGTCAGATAGGTAACGGGGGTGGGGTGGGGCAAGTGTCTCTCTTTAGAATATCTTCTCTCCTGCCAGCAGTTATAGGACTGTCTGAAGTAGCTCCTAGAATCTTCCTGCTCCTAGAAGTCACCCCCCCCCCCAAACCTTAGATCCTGAAAAAGCTAATTATTCAACAATTAGGATTTTCCACTTGGTATGAGACAGATTTCATCAGAAGTTTCTTTTTAAATCTTGGTATCGAATCAAAGACTTCTAGCCCACACATGGTGGTGCACATCTTAGCCTCAGTTAGATGGGGTGAGAGCTTTACTCCAGCCCATTAATTCAAGCCCAGCCTAGACACCACAGGGAGACTCTGCCTTGACCTGCTAGACAAATACTCGCAGGCTGGAAAGTCACAGAGGCTGGGCTCCTTTCTCACAATCAGTAGCCTGTAAAACCAGGGACTGAAACAGAAGGACTGATTATTGTGCAAAAGAATGTGTTCTGACCTGTATTTCTGGCCCCAGGTAGAGACAGGACATTGTGAATAGCCCAAAAGATCATAAGATTAACATTTAGCCAGAGGCTTTCTGGGAGAGAATAAAAACATACCATTACCCCTCTTCTCAAGGGTTAATCGAAATGATCATGTCCATCACCTAGACATGAAAATAGTCCTAAGGAATCTAAACTAGGGAGTTTAAGAAATAGTGTAGGAGCCGGGCGTGGTGGCGCATGCCTTTAATCCCAGCACTTGGGAGGCAGAGGCAGGTGGATTTCTGAGTTCGAGGCCAGCCTGGTCTACAAAGTGAGTT
>NC_034605.1:1068624-1071803 GCF_900095145.1 Mus pahari | reverse complement strand
AAAAAAAAAAAAAGAAATAGTGTAGGAACTGAGGATATAACTCAGCAAAAGAGTTTTGTGTGGTGGTTTACAGTTATAATCCCAGCTCTGGGACAACAGAGACAGTAGGTAGGACTCACTAACCAGGCAGCCTAACTTAATCAGTGAGTTCCAGGCCAGTGAGAATCAGTCTCAACAAACAAGGTGTGCATATGGAACAATAACCAAGGTTTATTTCTGGCCCCCACACATAATTGTGTAAGTACACACACAATACAATATACTATAAAACTTAGCTAAAATATAGGTTGAGAAATGGGCCCTCTTGACTACTGTCCACTCTCCTCCCTTGATAATGAGCTTTATACAAGGTGTCTTTGGCTAGCATCCATTCTCATTCCTCAAGAGTATATGCTCCATAATGGTCTGTGTGGCTATTGTCCATTCCTGTCCCTTGATAATGTGCTCTACACGATGGTCGTGTTCTCTCTTGTGCATTTGCATCTCCCAAGCATGTACTCTATGTAACATCGTCCCTGTCTACTGTCCACTCTCCTTCCCTGAGAGTGTTCTCTGCACTGGTCCTTTGGTCATTGCCCTCCTCACTCTTGAGAGTGTCCCCACATTACCCTGGGATAAATCCAAAGGACTTGTCTATAGTGTTCTGTGTGTCATGCCTGAAATCTCTCAATGGCCACCAAAGAACCAGGAAGCTGACAGGTCAGAATGAGACCCTGGTAGCAAAATAACAACAAAAATGAACAAAACAAACCAACCCCAAATCTTGGTTCAGATCGGTGTCTTCAGAATTGCTAATTGACAGTTACTTTATTAGCCAATACAGAATTCCATAGTGATTGTAATCTCCTTCCACCACCTATGAGAGAGGATTTTAAGTCCCTTAAAAACAAAACAAAAAGAGACCTAAATGAGAACTGAAGGAGACACTGTTAGAGTAACAATAAAGGTCTACTACTATAAAACTTTTGGTCAAGAGACTAGAATCTCTGGCAATGGTAGAGGTCTAATATTCCAGTTGAGCCAAGTCAATGTCCTAGCCAAGGGACCAACCCTAGGGAGGCAGGCTTGCCTTAAGCTATGCTAAAAAGGTAAATGGAACAATCAATCATTCCATCAACAAGATACTGTCCTTTTCCTTCTCAGAACTCCCACCAAGCAGCGCAGTTCCTGTGGTGGTACGAAGGAAAATGACCTCCACAGGCTCAGAGGGAGTCTTACTATCAGGAGGTGTGGCCTTCCTGGAGGAAGTCTGTCATGGGGGTGGTCTTTACAGATTCAGAAGCTCAAGCCAGGCCCAATATCACTCTCTCTTCCTGCTGCCTGTCAATCCAGAGATCTAGATGTAGAACTCTATGCTCTTTCTCTAACACTATGTCTGCCTGCATGTTGTCATGCTTTCTGCCATGATGATAATGGACTGAAACTCTGAATGTATAAGCCAGCCCCAATTCAATGTTTTCCTTTAAAAAAATTGTAGTTACTGAGTGAGTCTCTTCATAGCATTAGAAACTCTAAGAAAAACAGAAGTTTCCATGTAAATATCTCCCTTGAAAGGTATTATAGTTTAGATGTAAAGTGTCCTGCATGGGCTCACATGTTTGAACCCATGGCCCTCAGCTAGTGGGCTGTCCCTAGAGGATTGTGAAACCTTTAGACGTGGAGCTTGAATTGCAGAAGTAGGATGCTAGGACCAATGTTTTAAGGTTATAGGTCAACTGACTTCCCTTCCTACCTAAACTTTCTGCTTCCTGTTGGGTGCCATAGAACAAGACATTATCATACACTCCCATCACGGTTGTCTTAGGGCTTTACTGCTGTGAACACACACCATGAGTAAGACATCTCTTATAAGGACAACATTTAATTGGGGTTGGCTTACAGGTTCAGAGGTTCAGTCCATTATCATCGAGGTGGGAACATCGCAGCATCTAGGCAGATGGGGCTGGAAGAGCTGATAGTTCTACATCTTCATCTGAAGTTAGCTAGGAGAAGACTGGCTTCCAGGCAGCTAGGACCAGGGTATTAAAGCCCACACTCACAGTGACACACCTGATCCAACATTCCACCATTCCTCCTAGTAGTGCCACTCCCTGGGCCAAACATATAGAGTAGCATCACAATGGTGTCCCAAGCCTGATGCTGTGCCTTCCTCTGGTCTAATGGAGTCTAACTTCCTGAGCCCAAATAAAATACTTCTGCCTTTAGGTTGACTCTTTCAGGTATTTGGCAATGACAAAGTGGGAGTAAGGTAGTAGAAGTTACAGGGATTTGGTAGTGGTAGAACATTTCATCCTTAGGGTGTCTTTTGTTTCCCTAAACGTTGATCACATGGGGCTGCCATGCTCGGAATGGTAAGCACACAGGAAGTGGGTGACCTAGACTATTGTTATTTGCTCACACAGCATTGAGAACTAAGGATAGTCAGCTTGGATTAGTGGCTATCAAATTAGGCCTATTGGATGGTTTTTTGTGTTGAGTTGACACAGCTGAGTCATAAGAGAGGAAGGAGCCCCTGTTGACAAACTGCCTCCATGGAATCTAGCTATAAGACATCTTATCAACTACTGACCAATGGGGGAAGGCCCAGCCCATTGTGGGTGGGGCCATCCCTGAACTGGTGGTCCTGGGTTCTATAAGAAAGCAGGCAGAGCACCCCACACACCATGGGAAGCATGCCAGTAAGCAGGACACGCCATGTTCTCTGCATCGACTCTTGCCTCCTGTTTCCAGCTCTGTTAGAGTCCTAACTTCCTCCAATGATGAACTATGATCTGGAAATATAAGCTGAATAAATTCATTCCTCCCTAAATGGTGCTTTTTTTTTTTTTTTTGTCATGTTGTTTTGTTGCAGCAATAGAAACCCTAACTAGGACACTAAGGAAGAAATTACTGCTGTTATCTCTACACACAGTTCTCAGTGTCTGTATCTGGTACAGAGAAGAAGCTTTTCACACTTGAGAGTCAAGACAGGTAGAAAAGGTCCCCATTTCAAAAGTTAAAGGATAAACACTAGTGGGAACTTAGATACAAATTCTGGGCTGGTGAGATGGCTCAATGGGTAAGAGCACCCGACTGCTCTTCTGAAGGTCCGGAGTTCAAATCCCAGCAACCACATGGTGGCTCACAACCATCCGTAACAAGATCTGATGCCCTCTTCTGGAATGTCTGAAGACAGCTAC
>NC_034605.1:1056901-1068480 GCF_900095145.1 Mus pahari | reverse complement strand
ATACTTCTTCAAATCCAGTGTCTCATAGACGGTGGAGAGGGGTGGATGAGTGTCTAAAAATTAGACTCTAAATTTCCCTAAGTGTCCCTTTCCCCATAGTAGCATGAAATCAGAAACACCTAGCACACTTACAACTCAGATGCTAACTGAAATTAAAAGAATTCCTCAAATTAATTTTATTCTTGTACTTCTCTATGGGGTTGAATCTCTATATTAGATCGTACAGACATTCCTGACTTGGCATTGCTAAGGATCTTGAAGAAGTTGATAGATAGCCCGTAGGTATAAGTAATATATTAGTGGTAATAAAAAATGACAAAAGTCCAATAAAGGCATATAAAGGATAACTTCTGCATTCTCGTGTTCTTTTTAAGGATTTAAAGTATAACCCATGCCTCTAGCCATGACCTATGGAGAAAATTACAAAGTAAAACAAGGAGGAGGAAGTAATAAATGCCAGATTAAGCCATGATTAATGACACAAGAGAGACTCTGTCCTTTGCACAAATAATGTGAAACTTAGCCACAAGTACTCCCAGCTCTTCCTGGATGGGGCAGGCAAGGAGGTAAACCTTGAAGGGATAAGATAACCCAGCCAGTGAATGGGCGAGTGATGTACCGAGAGCAGTACAGAAGGCACTCAAAGAGGAATATAATAACTACAGGAAGGATATAATGGCTAACCTTCCTTTTCAACTTGAATGGGTTGAGAATCACCATGGAAACATATCTCTAAGCATACGTGTGTGTGTGTGTGTGTGTGTGTGTGTGTGTAGAAAGGCTTAACTGAAGAAGGAAGACCCCCCCTCAAATATAGGTGATGGTATTATTCTATATGTTGAATGAAAAGTAGACAGGAGAGAGATGCCAACATTCCTCCTTCTCTGCTTCTTGACAAATGAACCTAGGAAAAATCTAGGCATGTTGCTCCATGTATATAATCCCAACAGCAAGAGAGGGGTGGGACAGAGAGGGGTGGGGCAGATGACAAGCAGAGCCCAGGTGCTCCCTGACCAGCCAGTCCACCCAAAGCTATGAGCTCTGATTCTGTGAGAGACCTTGTCTTGAAGAATAAGGTAGGCAGTGGTTACGGAAGACGTTACATTTAGATCTCTGGCCTCCACCCACGTCAGTAGGCACACCTTCATGCACTCATATCCCATGTAACAGTTAACAAAGAAAAAATCACCCAGCAGAGTCTCACTTGTGAGCAAATGTTATTACATATGATTCCAAAACTTCCATTCCTTCTTCCATAATACAGCACTCCCTTTAGTATTTGTGAACATGAGCACCTTGAATCATTGTCTATCATCCCGAGGAAGAGAAGATGGAATCTCCGTCTCCCTTAACCCACCTCTGGATAGACACAATTTTTGCAGAAGTGCAATTTTGTTGGGTAATCAGGGATCTTCTGAGTGCAGATTACCCTGAGTATAGAATCTGCACAAAGGTATCCCCAACTCCCGGCACCCGTGCTGTCAGATGGAAGCCCCCAGCAACCTAAAACCCATCCAGTCATGAGCTTTTCAACAAATGCTACACAGTTAGAGCCCGAGCTTGAGCACACAGGACTTACGAGCTCATGTTGCCTCCTGAAATGTCCAGAGGCAAGAGCAGTGGTAAAGGACCATTGGCTGAGTCCCAGCTGCAGGTCTGCACAGAGAAAAGGCATGGCTGCTGGAGACAGGTCCCAGGATTCATCAGAAAAGAGCAGCTCTGAGGTGGCCTTTCACCTACTTCAGTCTCCTCATAAGCAAAATGGTGATAATGCCTACCCCAAGGGATGCATATATGAAAAAAAAAATGAGTCCAT
Organism: Mus pahari; assembly: GCF_900095145.1. NCBI lineage: Eukaryota > Metazoa > Chordata > Mammalia > Rodentia > Muridae > Mus > Mus pahari. Next base: position 1,066,664 of record NC_034605.1, on the reverse strand, counting down.
ACCTATAATGCACAGGATGTATCCTAAGCAGGACATTAGAGGTAGCACCTGTCCACAGAGCCAGAATGGCACCAGGACTGCTTGATCTGCTGTTAGGAGGGCTCCCCAAAGACTCAGGGGGTCCCAAGTCCAGCAAGAAGCTCCAGAGAAAGCCTTATCAACATTTGATGTTTTTGTTGAGTCACTTAAGTCCTCTAAGGTCTTCTATGCAAGATTGTTAGAGAGTTAGAGGCAAAGCAGTTTATCAGGGTGTAATGTCTTATCATAACTAAACGTCAACCCTGACTGTCTAGCCACTGGGGAGTACTTTTTGAGAACCAAGAAGTGCTGGTTCAAAGCAAGTATAAAGGCACATCTATACACACCCACATACATACACATGTATACAAGCATAAATATGCACACACACACACACACACACACACACACACACACACACACACACACCTCTTACATGGCCTCAATTCAACGAGTTATAAGTAGTTAAATTACTTGACCAAAGACAAAGTCTACCAGGCAAATGTGTTTGATACCATTTCTCAGACACTATGGTACCCTAAGCTAGAGAGAGAAGCAAGGGCTGTCGTCAAGACATTAAAACCATTGGGAAGAAAGCATTTGCTCCACGTAGTAACTGGAATACACATCTGGTAGCAAGAAAAGAAGGGTGTCAGGCATAGAGGTGGAAGAGGGAGGCAGCTGTTGTCAGTCTGTAAAACTTCCAGAGAGCAGGTACAGCTGTGTAGATGAGCCAACATCAGCCTGTGCCTGCCAATGCCAGCCAGTGCCTGCCAGTGCCTGCCAGTGCCCGCCAGTGCCTGCCAGTGCACTGGGTGGTCCTCAGAACCGTCAGACTGCAGATTAGTTTTCCTCAAGAGAAGGATTTTTACAAAGGAGGGGTGACTCCACTCTGGATCCAGGAGGAATGCCTGGGCTCTGTTATGTCACTACCCAGGCTGGGCATCATGCAGACAACAGGTTCAGATCAACCCTGCCCTCCTTGGTACAGAGACAGAAACCGCTGGCCACACAGAAGTTCCAGTTAATCAAGAAGCTGGGAAGCAGGGTGGGGGAGGGTAGTCAGCCCACTCTCCTGACTCTCCTGGAGGAGTTGGCTCACCTCTGCATGGCTGGGGGACCTTCTGAGAGTAGCTCAGTTCGACCCAGCTCTGCTCCACACCGTCTCTGTTGAGCTGTGCGCCTGAACAGCTGGACTCAGGCCTCAGGCCCTGGGGTGCAGGCATTGTCACAGTGCTAAGAACAACGGTAATCTGAAAACACAGCTCTTGGTGTCTGCCCAAGATGATATTATATTCCTACTGTTTTCTTTTTCTGTTGAAATAGATAGGTTAACAAGGAGATGAAGCTGGGCGTGGTGGCGCACACCTTTAATCCCAGCACTCGGGAGGCAGAGGCAGGCGGATTNNTGAGTTCCAGGACAGCCAGGGCTATACAGAGAAACTGTCTCGAAAAACCAAGACAGAAAAACCAAAAAACCAAAAACCAACCAAACAAAAAAGGAGATGAGGCTTATCTTATCTTTCTCTCTCTCCCCCCCCCCCCCCCCCCCCCCCCCGCCTCTGTCTGGCTCTTTGACTTTGACTCCCTCCCTCCCTCCCTCCCTCCCTCCCTTTGTCCCTCCCTCGCTCCCTCCTTCCCTCCCAGCTCAGTTTTCTAGACTATCACAAAGATCCATATGTTGGCACCTGACAACTTCAGCTTGATCCATATAGTCAGGTTCCAGTTATGAAAGAGTGAGCAGAAGCCTCTGGGATTAAGGACTTGATACACACACACACACACACACACACACACACACACACAGAGGAAGGCTCAGCCTTGGGCAGAGTCCCAGCCTCCACTTACACCTGCTCTGGAGAAATAATCTATCTTGGTTTTATTTTTCTTTCTTTTTGAAACAAAGTATCACGTGGTCCAGGCTGACATCCACATGTCTAGGTTGCTGAGGATGATGCTATATTCCTGTCCTTGCGTTTTGAATACTGAGGCTATAGGCATGCCTCGCCGTGCACAGTTTATGAGGTGCTGAGAAACTGACCAAGGGTTTGTACATACAAGGCAAGTAGTTCACCAACTAAGCTATACCCTCAGCCCATTTCATGCCAGTCCCTCTCCCTTGGAACCTTCACACTGCCTCTACCCCTCAGACCTAAGTGGCTTTCAGTCACTTTTCCCTAGCGACTGTCCAATTCCCCACGTATATAAGGATCTAGCATTGCTTGAGTATCTGCTGTGTTGTATACTGAAAATAAAGCACAGTGTAAACTGCCTGTTTTATTTTCACACAACATCACGAGTTAAGGAACTCATAAATCTGCCCATATGGGGAAAACCATCATACCCAATGAGAAGATTCCTCAATAAAACTTTTATCTAGCTGATTTATAAACTCCTAGGGGTGTAGATAAAATAAATATGACTTGGAAAATTCATTTTATCAATTCGGTTGCACATGCATATTTAAAATCACATACTCTAAATAATACATTAAAGTAGAGATATTACTTTTCCAGTCTTACATAACATTACATAATTTTATTCATAAACTGTGAGAATTATCTCTAGGGCCAATTTTTGAGTCATTTGGTTCCATTTTTCCGGGACACATTATCTCCATTTCCATCTCAATTGTTTGGGATATGGCACACTGTCACTGGAAACCTTATCCCAAGAGCTGAGTTAATATGCATTCACACAGTGTCATGACAGTTGTCTGGTTTATTCAAGACTTACTGTATACTTATGAGCTCTTTATATAACCATTAACGTTACCGCTTTTTATTTATTTGGTTGGTTGGTTGGCATTGGTCCGATTTGCTGAGACAGAGCCTTACAATCTAAACCAGGCTGGCCTCAAACGTGTAAGCCTCCTGCCTTGGTTTTCCTGGTAGTGAGACTTTAGGCCAAAGTCATCACATCTGGCTACCATATTGCCCTTTAAAAGAATCTTTAGGAAGCTTGCTTGCATCTAATATGTACATTTGCACAGGCACATTCCTAGAAATAACAGCCATAAAAAATGTGCTTGACTGATTTTTCTCCTCTGTGTTTACTACGTGTTTCTGTCAGGAAACCTAGGAGAGAAGTCTGATCACACATTGACTGAAGTCTCTTTTGGTCGATGTGCTTCCCCTAAGCAGTGCCATGGACATTAGTCAAGGTTCTCTAAGGGACCACAGCTGACGGAATGAGTATCTACTCAATGGGAATTTATTAGATTGCCTTATGCAGTGCAGTCTGGGTAATCCAACAATGGCTGTCTTCAGCAATGGCTGGGAATGTGGTAGCTGATCTCTCTATGAAGCTCATTGCCTCATCCATCCCTTTCTAATGCTGAAGGCTGGGAGGATTTCTGGAGTGTCTTAAGTCTTTGGTCAAGTTCACAGCCCAAAGAAACTGGGTCCTACAGATCTGTGGTCAGCAAATGGTGGCAGCAGCAGCAACAAAGCAGATGCACCCGCAGGTAAGACGTCAAAACAAGCAGGTGAAAGCAACAGCTTCTCTCATGAGCCTCCTCATATCTGGACTGCCACCAGAAGGTCCTGTCCACTCTGGGGGAGGATTTTGCCTGCTCAGTTAATCCTTTCTGGAAACACATTTACAGATCCAAGTGTGTCTTTTACTTGATTCCAGACCCAATAAGGCTGACAATTAAGATTAAACATAGCACCAGGTTTTTCAGATTAAGTTAATTGAAACAGAATCTCCAATTCTTGAAGCACATGTGCAGCCTCTACCATTTGAAAGGACTTCTTTTTTAAGGGACGATCTTGGCAGAACTAAGTGGATCTATAAGCTTCAACTCAGGTGGCTCCCTTAACCTCATTTTACAAAACATGAAGCTGAAATTTGGAGTTGAAATGACTCTTCTAAGATCAAAGAGCTAGAGACTAATGGTTGGGACTAGCAGCCAGGACATCCTAAGCAATGAGCCATACTCTATACTGTTCAAATCTCTCACAATGACCTGCAGTTTATAACCACTGTGCAGCCAAATCCTTTTCTAGAACCTTCTGGCTGTTCTCAGCACTGATTATAAGATTCCCATCAACATCTGACCCAGAAAGTTCACTTACAGGGATTTCTCTAAATGAAGTTACCAAATATGTGCAAAATGATTTAGCACATGCACAAATGATTCAAATATTTTCATCTTCCGAGGGTTAAAACCTTCACTCAACATTCATGATGGGTGCATGGCCTCAAATTAAAATACCTGAATGTGCTAGAACACTCAAAAACTATGCTTAGTGTTTGTGAGATACAATGAAAGGTTCTATTTTAATTCTTACGTGTGTGTATGTGTATGTGTGTCTCTGTGTGTTTGATCTCCTGTTTCATTGTCCCTGGTGCATGTGCACATACATGCATATATAATTGAATTTGTGTGTGTGTGTGTGTGTGTGTGTGTGTGTGTGTGTGTGTTTGATCTCCTGGTGCTCATGCACATACATATATTGGTATATGTGTAAGTACATGTGTGTGCATGTGGAGGCAGAAGTAAATATTGGGTGTCTCCCACAATGACTCTCCACCTTACATTTTGAGACAAGGTCTCTCGCTGAACCACAATCCATACTGCTCACATCTCCAACTATGGCCTGCAGTTCAGAGAGACAGTCTCTAGAGCTCACTGACTCGCTAGACTGGCTGTTAGAGTGATCTTCCTGTGCCCTCGTTCTCAACAGTGCTAGTATTTTGATATGCACCACCATGTCTGGAATTTACCCAGATGCTCAAGATTTGAACTCAGGACTTCATGTTTGCACAGCAGGTACCTCACCAACTGAGCCATCTGCCCAGCTCTGATTTTACTTAAGCTGCACACACATGTACAAGAGCAATGGGAAGCATGCTGCCATGCTTATTAGATTGATTTCTAGACATGGAATTAAATATGATTGTTCTCTTAGTTTTACTTCTCTGCTGCTTCAGTTGAGAGAGAGAGAGAGAGAGAGAGAGAGAGAGAGAGAGAGAGAGAGAGAGAATAGTGACTAACAGAGAATACTTGGCAGGAAGTGGATTCTTGTTTTCTACCTTGTTCCCCCCCTTCTCCTGTTTTCAAAGGATTTTCCACTTAAGGAGAAAAGATTAAGGCTGTAATCCTGGGAAGTTATCAAGTTCACAATCTGCTTGTGAGCTCTATTACAGCCGCCCAGGTATAACAGTCTGTCTTGCAGAACCAGCTGAGTGTATAAAGCCACTCTCAGCCATATGCCAGATCTCTTGCTAGGGCCGAAGCTCAAGTAAGCTCTCCTAGATATTTGGCAGGTCTCTTTAACCCGCTCCATGGCCTCAAGGTTGTGCTCGGTGGGAAGTAATGGGTTTAGCAAAGATGACACATTCTCTACCCTCAGGGTGTCTCCAAGTCCAGGAGAGGACTGGCTGATGAAGACATGTCTTCATCATGAGCAGAAAGGGAACACGACATTTTAGGGCAGAGAGGGAGGGGGCAACGCCACAGGGATCACTGGCAGGTCTTTGTGAATAAAGTCAGCACCCAGAGGCCTCGTAATAACGGACCTGAGAAGGTCCTCTGAGGCTACTTGTATTTGTGGCCAAGGAGAAGTAAAGATGCCTCTTACAATGGCCCAGCTACATACACTGGTCAAGTGACTTTACGTTGTGTTTAAGAATTAGCCCTTTTTAAGAGGCTGTGGTGTCCATAGAAAAAGGTGGAAGTAAGCAGAGGGGCTGATAAAACTTAAAAAGCTCTCAGACAGGCAGCTTCTAAGAAGGTCTCCACTGCCTGGTGTTTAGTCCCACACCCATCCCCTCTCTTCCCGAGTGGGCGGAGCTACTGTTTTCTTCCTGAGTGGGCAGAGCTACTGTCTTGTTTCTAAAGATTAGAGCAGAAGGGATAGTGTGAGAATTCATCTGGATGGGCTTTAGAATCGCCATGGCAACAAACATCTAGCCATGCCTGGGAGGGAAATTTCTAGAATGGGTTAACTGAGGTGGAAAGAGCTACCCTAAATGTGGGCCCCAACAGTCCATGGGCTGAAATCCTGGACTGGGATAAAAGGAAAAAGTGAGCTGAGCACCAGCATTCATTCATTCATTCATTCATTCATTCATTCATTCCCTCTCCTTCCTGACTGTGGATGCCATGTGACCAACTGTCTCATACCCCTGCCACCATGAGTTCCCTGCCATGATGGACTGTACCCTTAAACTGAGATCCAAATAAACCCTCCATTCCTTAAGTTGCTTTTGACAGGTACTTTGTCATAGCAAGAGGAAAAGCAACTAATGTAGGCTGGGTGTCAATTCAGAGCCTGAGATGCAAAAGATGTGGCTTCTGTCCAAGGCAAGATTTCTCCATCATAGAACAAGATGCTAGGAGAAGAGAGCTACTAGGTCTTGACACAACTCTGTGTGAGGTCCATGAAATCATGTAAGTGAACTTGTCAGTAAATAACCCATTGCAGGTCCTGCATATGAGACCTCAGCTCTAGCTACCAACTTCCCTGCAAACTCCCGGGAGAACTGGGGTAAGAAGTACTCAGCTTAGCTGCACTGAGCTCTGACATGCGGAGACTGTCCCATGTTAGAGATTTGCTGTCTTATATTAAGTTGGGAGTGACACATTATACAGAAACAGGAAAGAAAGAAAGATTGTAAATGAATGCTTTCCCAGGAGGGCCGAGCGTGGCAGTCCCGTGGCAGTCCCGTGGCAGTCCCGTGGCAGTCCCGCGGCCGCTGGGAGGAAGCAGAGCTCACAGCGGCAGGGTTTTCATTTCGTATGGGGGAATGGTAGTATGCTGGTTAGATTTTTGTCAACTGGACACAAGCTACAGTTATTTGGAAAGAGGAACTCTAAATTGAGAAAGTACCTCCATAAGGTTTGCCTGTAGTTCCTGCTTCCAGGTTCCTGCCTTGAGTTCCTGACCTGACTCTGTGATGGACTGTGATCAGAATGTGTAAGTCGGAAAATAGCTTCAGAGGTTAAATGAAGCCAGGCAGAGTTCACCCATGAGGCATCGCAGCTGCTCCCAATGTTTGAGCGTAGCTGCTCCAGAAGCGGATTAACCCATTTGGATTAGTTAACTTTTGTCAAAATGAAGAAAATCAGTCTGAAGACCTTCAGGAAATCTTTTAACTTGAGTAAAAGCAAAGACGAAACTGAGTTCATGGTGGTTCAGTCCCAGTCTCTTGCTGGAGACTTGATGAAAGATGACTCTTTATTCGGCAGCTGCTATGGCAAAAACATGGCCAGTTGTGACATTGGCAATGAGGATGAGAAAGGGAAGAACAGGTCCAAAAGCGAGAGCCTGGTGGACACTTTGAAGAGGCAGTTGTCCGCCAAGCAGAAGACCAAGGGCAAGGGCGGCACTGTGCCCTCAGTTGGGGACACCGTCTCATCAGCTTCAGCTCCTGGTGGCCTCAAGGATGTGTGTGCTTCACGGCCCATCCGCTCCACATCACCACCATTATAGCTCCACACCCTGGCGGCTGCATCTCACCAGCTCGGAGGAGACGTGCATCAAGTTGGAGATGTGAGCGAAGGCAAGGAGCTGGTGCATGCTGCTAGCCCAGGACCAGTCAACGGTGTGCTGTGTGCGCAAAGAGCTGCGGGAGTTGCAACCCAGGGAGATCCTGCATGCACCCCAGAGGGCTTGGGAGTCCTGTTTCTTGCACTTTGGGGTTCAGAGACAAGACATGAGTACAGTTTACAGACTTACATCGCCATTGAAGTCTTTACTGCCGTAACTTTTAGTTTTTATGTGTGAGAGTCATTGATTTGTTCAGGGGTGGGGAAGTGTCTGCAAGGCGTCCTGAGTTGATTTTGGTTCTTGAAAAGGGATGTCTTGAGGGTCTATAAGTGTGAGTTATCTTTCCTTAATGTGCAGAATAATCACAACGTGAGTGACCAGGTTCTCCTTAGTGCCCCTCCCAGTCCTTTGCTGCTATCCACTGTGATTCTCAGGCATTAAAGCACATTTCATGTGTATTCAACCCTAAGGAAAGTTGAATGAAACTTAAAGACATATAAATTGCTAGGACGTTAAATGGCCCAATTGAGTAAACATGTGTGGGATAAAACATTTACATATACACTGAAAAATGATTTTTTAAGTCTCACACTTTAAAAATGATTTGTTCAGAATTATGAACTGATACAATGTGGATAAATGGAACACAAATCTGCTACATTTTTTACAACACTTTTCTAAATTATTTTTTAAGGATGTGATAATTGTTTTGGTTGTGAGAAGTTGAATTTTTCTGTTGCCTTTATTTTCATCTTGTAGTTTGTCTCTCTTGATAAATTGCCTTACATTAAAAATTGTAAACAGGGGCTGGTGAGATGGCTCAGCGGGTAAGAGCACCCGACTGCTCTTCCAAAGGTCCTGAGTTCAAATCCCAGCAACCACATGGTGGCTCACAACCATCCGTAATGAGATCTGACTCCCTCTTCTGGAGTGTCTGAAGACAGCCACAGCGTACTTACATATAATAAATAAATAAATCTAAAAAAAATCAAATACTTCTTTAAAAAATTGTAAACAAATATATACCCTCCCCCCAAATGAAAGCTTTCCCAAAAGAGCTCCAGGTAGCTTTGAGGAGTGCATATCCCAGCTCCAAAATGTACTACTGGGAACATAAAAGCAAGTTTTCAGTCCTTCTAAACCACCATGTCTGGGTTTGAGGATGGGAATTATATAGTACCCAGCATATAAAAAAGTCAAGGTGTGTGTGGTGTGTGTGTATGTACATACATATATGTGTGTGTGTGTGTGTGTGTGTGTGTATGTATATATATATATATACACATACATATTTGTGTATGTACATATAATACATAATAAATATATAACAAATAACATATAAAACATAACATATACTATATAATATATAGTATATAATATATATTATGTATAATATATAATAGCACATATGTGTGCATATAAACTAACTTGCCCACCTGATTCCTATGCTAATGATTATACTAGGGTAATAGAAAGAGCTATCTATTGTATTTGAATTTTCTAATATTTCTATTTTTAGATTTGTCTTATATTGCATGTATGTCGGTGTACCAGGTATGTAGCTGGTGCCTTCAGAAGCCAGAAGAGAACATCTGAGCCTCTGGAACTAGAGTTACAAATGGTTATGAGCACCATGTGGGTGCTAGAAACTAAAGCCTGCTTCTCTGTGAGAGGCACAAATGCTCTTAGCCGCTGAGCCATCCCTCCATCCCCTAATTTTCCAACGTTCTTTGAACAAGCTTCAGACTTGTGGTAACAGTTTCAAGAATAGAAATGTCACCAATGCTCTCACCTTGATCCTCAAACACGGAGCTTTGGCACAGCTGTCCTGACCTCCTCATATCTGAGTCCCTGTGTTCTTCTATGATCACTTAGAAGCAAATACATCCAGAAAATTTCCCCAAATAAAGTTTCCTAACATGTGAAAAAATTCATTAAGATGAGGTTGGTACCATGGATAAAGGTGCTTGCTGCCAAACCTGATCGATCATCTGAGTTCAGTCCTAGGTCCTACCTGATGGTTGGAAAGAACCAACTATACACACTTGCACGTTTACACACACACTGACACACACACTCACACACAGGGAATAAGTCAATGTGATACTTTTCAAAGGGAAAAATCATTAAAGAGTTTCTAGTGTGTTTAGTCTCTAGCAGCAGATCTATTTTTTTTAAATGATTTTTTTTTTTTTTGGTTTTTTGAGACAGGGTTTCTCTGTATAGCTCTGGCTGTCCTGGAACTC
>NC_034605.1:1052159-1056790 GCF_900095145.1 Mus pahari | reverse complement strand
AGCTTCTTGAGCTCTTTGTATATATTGGATATTAGTCCCCTATCAGATTTAGGATTGGTAAAAATTCTTTCCCAATCTGTTGGTGGCCTCTTTGTCTTATNGNNAGTATCTTTTGCCTTACAGAAGCTTTGCAATTTTATGACTATGCCAGCTTTTTTGAGGGTCAAACAAGAGTCATATATCAGATCTCCTCCATATCAGATATTTACATTATAATACAAAGCAGTAGCAAAATTACAGTTAGGAAGTAGCAGTGAAAATAAATTTATGGTTGGGGAGTCACTGCAACATGAAGAACTGTATTAAAAGCATTTAACTGTATTAAATGCTTCCTGCAGCATCAGGAAGATTGAGAACCACTGGTCTATGCTAAGGTCCAGTGCAGGGAGCATAAAGTCTATCTCATTCCCCTTCATTCACAGCTATGTCAGATTTAGGAGAAGGCTACCACCTGGGGCAGATAATAATGAAAAGGAAGGGGTACGTAGGATTTCCCTCAGGGGGTTGAGGGCGGCTTCAAAACAAACATACCACCATTCAACATTCACTCGCATCTCCTCCCTCTCCCTTATCATGTGGACTCTCCTTTACCTCCAAGATAATCAGAATTCTACATGGGAACTATTTATCTTTGACCAGACTGGTCTAATAAATTTTCATCGTCACAAGCAAGCCATCTGGCAAAGGGCAGTTATCCATTTTGCAAATATTGACACCAAATGGTGACTATGTCAACAGGTCAAGCCACCGAGCAGCTTCAATAACCTAGGAAAGGCTGATGTGTCCTCCTGGGCTCTGGGGTCATGTGCTGATCCAATCAGGTGGCTGCCAGCTGTCCTGCATCCATATGAAGTCGCAAGTTAAGAGTGTTTTCTTTCATAGCCAGACACCTCAAAGGCTCTGCAATCAAGTTTAAGATGAGAACTGAGCCTCGTATGCTCATCACGCAAGGCACAATCTGATTTTAATACTTTGGCTGCCAACCCCTTCTTCATCAGTGTGGTGTAAAAGTTCCCAGATTTGCTTACAATTTTCACCTTTGATTTTTAAGAACTCTCAGGAATTAGGAGACAGGCACAGGTTTTTATAAAGGCAAATTATCGCCTATAAATTACAACCACAGTGAAGTATTGCCACCTTTGAGTTAGAGCAGCTACAATCAAAAAGTCTAAAGACAACAAATGTAGACAAGATGTGGACAAAGAAATTCCCCCCTCACTTCCTCCCCAACCCCTGGCTGACTTGGAGGGAGAGGCCACACAGCGTCACGATTCATGGGGAGGTGGATTGGTTACTTTTCTGTCACTGTGATAAATACCATGACCAAAGGCAACTTAAGAACACAAGGGCTTACTTGGCTTATGGTTCCAGAGGGTTAGAATGTGCCACGGTGGGGGAAGAAATGGTGGCCAGAGCTGAAAGCTAAGAGATTGATCTCACTGCATATAGGAAGCAGAGAGAGTCTTGTTTTGCAACACCATTACTCAATTAGTACAGTAAAACTCTCTCTCTCTCTCTCTCTCTCTCTCTCTCTCTCTCTCTCTCTCTCTCTGTGTGTGTGTGTGTGTGTGTGTGTGTGTGTGTGTTTCACATATGCATCGTTGCACATGTGTAGAAGTCAAGGGCAATCCTGGGTGTCAGTCCACACTGTTCACTTTGTTTAAGACACAGTCTCTCTCCCTCACTGCTGTATATAGCAGGCTATCTGGTTCATGGACAGAACTTTCTGCAACTTTCCGCTCTCTTCCTCCTATCTCCTGGTAGGCTACAGGACCTACTCCTATCTCCACTGGGTTCCAGACACATGTACTCTAACCCCAGCCTTTTACCTGGGCTCTAGCAATCTAGACTCAGATAATCAGACATGCAATAAACACTTTGCCCATTGAGCCACCTCCCTAGCTCTTGTAGGGTCTTTAGGGACCACATGTAAGAGGTGTTCACATCATTCTGGGACCTGGGAATGTGAATGAACTCTGTCACTTAAATAATCAGTTGTGTTTCTTTTATAATACAACTCAGCAAAAATGAATCACTTTAGTGGCTAGCTGTAAAACAAAGTTTTCTACTTCAACCTATCCCTGTAAACAGTTACGTGGAACTGAAAAGCAGAGGATTCCTATTGGGATGGAGGGGTGATGAAGGAATTCTGGTACTGATGGGTGAGATGTGAGAAAATAATGCTAATTGAATCACTCGTTCAAACTTGCAGAGGAGTGAATGCACGTTCAAGGTGTTACTGGCAAATACATGCGCCATGTTTAATTTGTCTAGGAGAATCTAGAACTCTAGAACTATAATTGTATTCTTTCACCCAAACATGAAGCATGATTACACCCCTCTATCTGAGATGAATTTACAATCTTAATAAAAATAGTAAGTGCACACATAGCGGTAAGAGATACAATGTATCGGGTACAGCTTTTGATGCTGTATGATATTAACCTATCTTCATTAACATCATCCAGTGAGACGGGTCCCCATTAGAAGACCCATTTTACAGATGAAGAAAGTAAGATACAGGACTGAAGACAAGATTAAATTTCGATCACACCAAACAGCAGCAAGGATTCCAACCAGGCACTCTGGCTTCTAAGTCCTTGGGTTTTAACCATGACAACATGGACTTCTGTGGGTTTTTATTTCTTTCTGTGTTTTAATCTTTATCTGGCTAAGTTTCTTCTTTCATTTATTTAGGTATGTATGTATGTACGTACGTATGTATGTATGTAAAGTGTACATGTGTATGTGCACACGCCACAGATATAAGTGTGGAGGCCAGAGGACAACCGTGAAGAAGTTAACTCTTTCTCCCACTGCGCACGTCCCAGGGATGGAACTCAGGCCATCAGATTGTCAGCAAGACTCACCGGGATGCTCATTGACGCCTTTACCTTCCTCACTTTGATCCTTCCTCCCTCTCCTTCCTCTCTTCCTTTCTCCCTCTCTCTTTCCCTTTTCCTTCCCTGGTGGTTCAGGGGATCAAACCCTACCCATCTCCCAGAGGAAAAAGGAAAATGAAAAGAAGCAAAGGCGGCTTTGAGCTCAGAGGGAAGAGCTGTCTGTCTCCAGGTCCTGCGGAGCACACGCCCGACACTTGGAATTTCTGCGGTCGTCAAGCAAATCCTACTTCAGTGATTGCTTTTTTTCTCACCAGTGGCCTGGAAAGTAATTAAACAATGCTATTATGGTATGTGCTCAGGGCCAATCTTGCTATAAAACTGATTATCAAACCGCCCCCATCCGGGTAGCCCTGAACTGAAGATGACCTGCCCACCTATAGCCCTAACACCATCTCTTCCCTTCCGGTGACTCAAATCAAAGCTGCCACCTGTGTCACAGAGCAAACTGTCAGAGAAACAGCACCCTCCTTGTGTCAATGTCCTTCCAAACAGTAGGAAGTCACGCTGGAACCCCATTCCACTGTGACCTGGCACACTTCAGCCCTCAGTGTCCTGCGAAAGGCATCACTTAGTCAAGAGGTCCTGAGCTCTAAAATGGCAGCCTAGTTAATAATCAACATCACCCTAGTTCATCTCTGCAAGTACTTGGGTGTGAGACGTCAAGTGACTTACACAGATGCGTCCTCTTCATCTGTAACCTGACAGTTACAGGGGGGACTTACTTACTTTCCTAACATCAACATAGAGTAAGTAAAGGTATTTTAATACTCTAGCATTTTTGAGAATATTTTTATCCAATGAGATTCACAGGCACACACACACACACACACACACACACATACACATACACACATGCACACACACACACATGCGCGTACACACACACACACACACACACACACACACACACACCTTGTCACAGCTCTCAAAATGGTTGATAACCAACCAGAGACCACTGTGAAGAAGAAAGGAACACTGTTTTCCCGCCATACCCCCACTCTTCCTTGTTTTCCCGTTTCCTTGCTCTCAGCTTCCCTCAGCCTCTAACTGCGTATGATCAGGCTTGCTTACCTGTGGTGTGCTTACGCCCCTGCCTGTGCATATGGAAGCCAGGGGAAGCCAAGGCATGCCCGTGAGTGTCAATCCTCAGGCTCCATCTACCTCAAGTTTTTTGAGACAGGAACTCTGACTGGCTTAGGAATCCTCAAGTAGGCTAGGCTGGCCAGCCGACCCCACGGATCCTTGACAGCAATAGAATTCCAAATACATGTCACTGTGCCTGGCTTTTTAAAATGGGTTCTGAGGGATCAGACTCAGGTCCTTGTGCTTATAATCAAATGTTTTAACAACTGAGCAAACTCCTCCACTGCTCCAGCCCCTCCAGTCCCTGTATCCCTTCCTTCCCCTCCAACCTCTCCATCTCTCTCTAGCTTCCTTGTACCCACTTCCTCTTCCTTAATTCAACCCCAACATTTGGGGATTAATCCTTGATTCATAAGTATGAAGAGTCTGGGGGACAGTTAATGCTTAGGTGTCAAAGCACAAAGTGTAGACCATATCATATGCCCGTCTGTGTCTTTCTCCAAGTTTCTATGGGAAAACTGGGTTGACATAATGTACTGGCTAATTTTGTGTCAACTTGACACAGCTGGAGTTATCACAGAGAAAGGAGCTTTAGTTGAGGAAATGCCTCCATGAGATCCAGCTGTGGGGCATTTTCTCAATTAG
>NC_034605.1:1038731-1051921 GCF_900095145.1 Mus pahari | reverse complement strand
TGCTTGATCTCTTCCCTTGGCTCCAAACACTAACTCTGGGACAGGGCTCTCACCCACATTCTCTGGATCCCGGTTCTTTATAATACTAATTTGGGTGAGAGAGATGGCTCCGTGTGAAAGAGCAATTGCTGTGCAGGCAAGAGGACCTGAGCTTGGATCTTATCAGCCATGTGAAAAGCCCACACCCCCAGTGCTGTGACGGGCAGAAGATGGAGGATCAGCCAGACATCCAAATGGAATGGCAGACTCCTCCTCAGAGGAATGTGGCAGGATACCCAACGATGTCCTCTGCCATTCTCACGGATATGAGCATGTGTGTGTGTGTGTGTGTGTGTGTGTGTGTGTGTACGTTCACACACACAATATATGCACAATATATATTTACGATGTTGTTATATGTGACACTAAAAATTCAGTGCTTATGGCGAGATAGCTCAGCCTGGAAAGGAGCTTACCACCAAGCCTATGACCTGACCTTGATCCCCAAGACTCATTCCATAGAAGGTGAGACTCTCTTTCCAGACATTGGTGTCTGACCTCCACATAGACATGCAGCATAGAACATGTGGTCCCATACAAAAACATAAATGAACAAATGAAAAGTTAAAGCATCCAGCTTGGGGTGATGCGCATGGCTGTTGGGGACAGTGGAGAGCTGCAAGGCAGAGGCAGGACCTGAGTATCCTTCCTCAGGCCACATTGCCTTCAACCCAGATTCTAGCCAGAGCACAGAACCTAAAGGCACACAAAGGCTTCTTGGATGGTGAAGAGCTGGGGGAATTTGAAACATTTGAAGAGTTTGTGGTGAGTTTGGGGATGGAGAAAAATTACAGGCATAGCGTCATAGAGCTCTAGGTGGCTTTGAGGGGACGGAAGTGCTCAGGCAATGGTGCCAGTTGAGTAGAGCCTTGGGTGAGCCCTACATTGCAATGAGAAGGCCTGCCTGTCTTAGCAGAACCATTTCTTTCACAAGTAAATCAAACAAGGATGCATACTGAATAGCTCTCAGATTCATCAGAGACATTGGGAGGTCAAGCCATTAAACCGGCCCAGTGCTGCTCCCATTCGGTCCATCAGGGGAGGCGCGGGGGCGGGGAGGGGGTGTAAATAAACCGGCACAGCTGTTCCTCAAGCTGAGCATCTTTGCCATCCTAGCTTGGAAATGTGGTTTCACAACAGAGGGGCCACAGAAGGGACCTCATGTGCTACTTCTCGATGGTGGCATCAGCGGAGACCAGAGACGTAAGTTCAGGTCTGACTTGACGCTAGAAAGCAAGAAACTAATGTCTACCCTCAGGAGATGGCATAACATTCTGATGGCGCATGCCAGTCCTATACTAAGCGGTTGCTTGGCAGAGTCCAAGTCCATACACATAAATAGGACATATAGCCTATTTGCACTGTATAAGAGGTAGGGGAGGAAGGCTCTCTAGCTCCCTTATAAGGCTGCTGGGCAGGCTTGCTGCTAAGAAGCTCCCCAAATTCCCACTGCTGTTCTTCGCTGCATAAACTGATTTTTTTTTAAAAATTTAAACAGGTGCATCCATTTCATGTGCTTTGTAATATTAAAGCTATTCTTTGTACATCACCTTCACCCACCGTCAGGAGGTCAGCTGAGTCCACAGTTGCCTCGGGCTTTCTTGGACATCTTTTTCCCCCATGAACAGCTACTTGTTGGTTCAGGAAGATGTCTAATGGGGTGTTTGTTACCCACAGTAGGATCCCAGATTCAGAGATTCCTGTAGCCTGCCCCATTGTCAGTGAAGAGCAACTGAGAGGAAGGCGTTTGGGGTGTGCAGATGCTGGGGAGCCCACATTCAGTGGTTCTCAAAGAAAGCAATGGGCTGAAGATGTACTGGGCCCTTCCCTCCTGTGAGCAGGCACTGTGCTATCCAAGGAAAGCAGTGGCATTAATTACCCACTAAGACTCACTCCCAGAGTGTCAAGGAAAACTAATGAGCACAATCATAGCATCGCTCAAGAACGTCTCACCTGCCAAGCGCTTTACAAGATTAGCTCATTAATCCACTCTGTCCTCCTGCGAAGCTGGTAATTATTACTATGCCCAGTTCAAAGATGGAGCAAGTGAGCCGAGATGAAGCAACTGCCCAGAATCCCTGGGCACATCTCAGCCCTTCCTGCTCTGCTGAGCCGAGCACAGCCACTGCGCTGTATAATTCTGCCATTCCTTTGATTGCAGCTTCGCGTGGATACCAGAACCCCCGAAGCAGGGAGGAAATGGGCAGGCTGAATATTCCAAGTCATCACTGATTAAATTCCCTTTGAAATAATCATTACTTTTTAAAGTCCATGTGTTATACATTATGTGTAACTGGACCACAGTTCATGACCCACTTATCCAAAACAATAAATTAATTCGATCAGAGGGTATTTAACAATTACCTTGCATATTTCGAAGATTATACCGTGCACTTGTATCAATGTACTATTAAAAAATAATGTGGTTTCCCTTTCAATTTGTTATAATGCTATTTTTACCTGAATATCAGGAATTCCTATAGAGCATTTAAACAAACACTGCAATTCCATATTCCTTTTCACTTCATTTTTCTTTCATCTGACACATGAAATAACTCACAAAGTAACTGATCATTTATTACTGAGATCCGTCGATACCATCCCAAGTGCTAGAAGACAAGTTTGCCCTTTGCGGTCCGTGAACGTTTTCAGCAGCCACAGTCTGTGACCATGGGGTCGAGTAGCTTTTCACCCTTTGTACCTGAAGCCGAGCAGGCATTCCTTAGTGGAATGTCACTTTGAGCCTCAGAGGTAAAATAACTTAACCATGCATGGTACAACTTTGGGTGAGATTTTAGAAGTTAAGCTAGCTTCAAATGTCAGTTTTCTAGGAACGAGAAAATGGGTCATCTGGTGAAGTGCTTTCACTGCAGGCATGCAGAGCTGAGGTCGGTCTCCAGAACCCCCATCTTTAAAAGGCTGGGCACGGGGCTGATCTGAGGGGTTTGTAGACGGTGAAGGTGCTTACTATCAATCCTGAAGATCCAAGTTTGACTCCAGAAACCAAGATGGTGGAAGGAGAGAACCAACTTCCACACATTGCCTTCTGACCTCCACATGTGCACGTGTGTAAATGCACACATGGGGTAGAGAATTCTTTTAATGGTAGCATATACTTGTAATCCCTTATTAGGAGAGCAAGCTCATTGGCCAGGCAGCCTAGCTGCTTTGGCAAGTTCCATGCCTGTGAGAAACCCTGTCTCAAAATATAAGGAAGATGATGGCTAATGTTGTCCCTTGGTTTCCACATGTATGTGCACATGCATCCATGTACACATGCACCAGTACCCATACACACATGTACACACACACACACACACACACACACACGAAGAAAATTTAATTTTGTAATAAAATCAGTAAGATTATGGTGTGGAGTAAGCTCAAGTGTAAGAATTTCCAAGTGTCTATCATGTAGTGGTCTTTTAGCTGCCCCACCCTCTTGGAGACCTTACTAAAGGTCAGAGGTAGTACACGTTCAATCTGTGAAGTCATGTCCCTGATTTGATATCCACAGGAAATCTCAGGGAGCCTCAGAGCTTCTAGAAGCTCTGAAGCTTCTAGATCAAAGACGCTGACTGACATTGGCATTGATGTCTTGGATTGTCAAGTGTAGATGTCAAGTTTATGAACAGAAGAAACGGTATGTGCACATTCTGGGAAAGACATCAGCCCCATAAAGGATGTCAGTCTAGGTTTGCTTTATGGAACTGGGTGGCTGTCCCTGACCTCACGCATCCCTAACTCATTGTGGTGCAGCAAGCACTTGATAAAGAACTCAGAACCGAATCAGCCATGCCTGACTCCAGTCCCGAGCATCACTTCGTCTTTGGATGAGGCATTTAATGTCTCCAGATCATCAATGTCTTCATCTCTTAAGCAGATCAAAAGCAGTAGTTCTTTCTGAGCTGGTGGCAAGATCCAGAAGAACTAATCCAGATGAAATTCTTTATATCCCTGACACATAGTTTCATATAGTAAGAACCCTGTGATGCCCTGATTTTAGAGTTTTAAAGGGTAGCATAATTATAACAAAATGTGTTCATTTTTATTATCACGGTTATTTTTAAACCCTCTCATTCAGTGCTCTTAGTTTTAAAAAATACCCAATTAAGTTGAATAGCGTGTTATCTTTGGCTATATGCAAGAAAGTTTTTGCTTGGTTTGGTTTTTTTACCCTTGATGTATCTATAGATATTTGGCAAATACCCTGGGATTTGTGCTATACTGAGAACCCATTACTTCTAGAATAATGTGTGTGTGTGTGTGTGTGTGTGTGTGTGTGTTATGTGCACACATGAGTCTGTTATATGCATGTGTCAATGTAGGTATATGCACATGTCAGTCGTAAGGTATCTTCCTTAATTACTATCTAGTAGAGTTTCTCATTGAACCTGGAACTCACAGGTTTGGATTTGGTCTGGGGGTCTCAGGGGCCTCCATAGTGGCAGCACATGTGTGGCCTTTGATTTGAGTTCTGGGTATCTGAACTTAGGCACTCATGATTTATAATGGACCTTATATCATGAAGTCATTAAGAATGATCAAGTGTCACCCAGCACAGTGGCAGCAGCTTGGGGTTGGGGAGAGGAGTATATAGAACTAGATGCTAATTTACTCAAAAACACAGAACTATGCAGACAAGCCAGGAACTTACCCAGCGGCCTCACCTGCCATCTACAGCAAAGGAGTCAAATCTTGGATGAAAAGGAACTTAAACAACCATAAAATTACTGTATGTATCTGGAGACAGTCAGTGAAACTTGTTATAGAGTTTGGGTGTCTCAGTCTTGACAAATGGGCATGCTGGACCAGTGAATTCTTTGTCTAGGAGAGTTATCCGGTGTGCTTAGGATTTGTGGTGTGTATGTATGTGTGTCTGAGTGTCTTTCTGTGTATCTGTGTGAGTTTGTGTGTGTACATGTGCATGTATGTGTGTGTTTCTTGTGGAAAAAAGCCCATATACCATCTATCTTTGACACAAGGTCTCTTGATGCCCACTTATCATCCCAATGCTGGGATTATAGGAATGTATCTCCGTAGTTGACTTTTAATGTGTGTGTATGTGTGTGTGTGGGGTGTCCTAGAGATCAGACATGGGTCCTGATACTTACAGGGTAATACCTTTGCCAACTGAGCCAACTCCTCTGCCCTGCCGAGAGATACTTAGTGATATCCTTGATCTTTGTTGACTATAGGTCAATAGCAATCACTCCTGTGAATTTTGATGACACCCCCCCTCCCACATCGCTCCAGATAACAAAAAATGTTCTGGGTTGGGGAAGAAGAGTGGCTAAAACAGTCCTCAGCTGAGAGTCACTGTTTATCCCTCAAGGACTTTTCCCCAAAGTCAGGAATAATTTGGAAAGGTGCCTGAAGATTATTAGTAATCATTTTTGGTAAAATATAATTGAACCAACAAATGAAAGAATCTTATTTCTGTTTCATTTGAGGCTAGGAGCTCATAGAGTGTGCTGTGCTCTGCATGTGTGCTAATACTCAGAAGAGCATAAAGCAGAAAAATCTGTGTGAAAATGCTTCTCCAGAGATTAATGATATAAATCCAATATATTCATGAAAAAAAAAAACTAAATGAAGCTGGAAAAATTCATATTTTCAAACTTCAGAGAGGACACATTCATTTAACCACCTTAATTTTTTCTAATCGTGAAGAGACTTCAAGAAATGTAATCACAAACATAGTCAAAAGTTAATTACACTATTATAAATTATATCCTTTTATTACTCTCTGGGGAACACCAGGAATTTGAGGGTAAGTAGATGTGTATAAAATGTATTTTGTAGTTAATATATGATTGGTATCATCAAGGAAGCATACATATGAATCCCCATGCTATGTCAGGGAAATAATCAGGAACAAAGTTTTGTCTTTGGAATTCCTAGGAAGATCTTGCTAGGGCTGCATGATGACAAGACAATTCCTGTTCCTGTGCCTGGGGCAGGCAGACAGATGCAGTCAGCAGAACAAAAGCATGCAATGATACTGCCACCAGTTGGAATTCTAAAGTTAAATTCATGGCTGAACTGAAAAAGGGGAGTTAATTCGAGGTCCAAGAACCTGACATATTAAAAATAACTTTTAGTGATTTATTCCTAATTAATTATTTAATTAAGGAATTTTTTGAATAGATATACTTATATGTTCGTTTGTGTTGGTACATGTGCATGTACATACATGTGAAGGCTCAAAGTTTATATCCAGTGTCTTCCTTAATTTTGATTCACTTTATTTGCTGAATAAATAAATAATTAAAAAAAAATTTGTCTGTGGCTGAACCTGAAATTTACCCGTTCCAGCTAGTCTAATTAACCAGTTTGCCCTAGGGATCCCTGGTCTCTACCAAGAGCTGAGATTACAGGCCGCTGTGTGTGTGTGTGTGTGTGTGTGTGTGTGTGTGTGTGTGTGTGTGTGTATGCGCGTGTGTATGAGTATGTGCTCATCAATGCAGGTACCCTTGGATGGCTAGAGAAGGAGTGCTGGAGCTGCAGGAGGTTGTGGTCAGCCAGACCTGGGTACCAGGAACCAACCTTGGGTCCTCTGCAACGGCAATACACTCTCTTAGCCACCGAGACAACTCTCCAGCCCTCTAATTTAGTTTTTTTCTTTTTTAGGCGGGATCTTGTTCTGAACTTCAGACAACTTTGAAATTCACTATGTAAGACAGGCTGGCCTCTAATTATTAAGCATCCTCTCTTAGCCTCCCAAATGTTGGGACTACAGGCAAACACCACAGTATCTGAGTTATTATTTTATATTAATTGATATGTAGCATGCATGCATCTTCATAGAAGCTAGTATAATAATTTAAAACGTATTTATAATGAAAACAGCCAATTCAGGGTAATTAACATTTTCATCTTTCCACATGTGTGACTATATGCAGTGCTTCTATTTCTGCAGCTGGTGTGCTTTGCCTACCCATGTCTGTCCAGACAGTGAAGCTGAATGTGCTCCTGTTTCCTGTGTTCCAGGAAAGCTAGAGTACAGGAGCAAGAAAAACTGTATGCATGAGGCTGGGAAGATAACACACCCAGTAAAGCACATGCAAGTCTTGTAAAAGAAAGCAAGAAAGGCAGGAAGGAAGGAAGAAAGGCAGGAAGGAAGAAAGGAAGAAAGGAAGGAGGGGGGAGAGGCAATGCTTTGCCCTAGCCAAGCTGATGACCAGCTGAGACAACGCAGCACTTCCTGTGGTATTGAACTATCCAGGAGCTAAGGTGGTTTTTTCAGTTTCTACCTATTTTGTGGTGACTATAATCATATCTCAATTGCATTAGAAAATATTGCCACATTTGAATTGACTACTAGTGACAGTTGTCCACTAAGCACGTGCCTTTGCAATAAAAGCCACCAAATTGCCAATGATGAAACTTTCTGAGATCTGGATAAAATATAACTGAAGGGCAAGAATGAAGAACCCTAGAAATACTCCCATCTGTCTGTTTAAAATGCTTGTGCGTGGGACTGTAAATCATAATATAGCCCTGGGGTGATGTGGGTGGGATGAGGCTGGGGTGTGGTGGTTAAGGCACAAGGGTAAGGACATATACAGCACCAAATAATGCCACTGTAAGGCCAGGGAGATGACTTAGTAGGTAAAATGTTTGCCATGCCCAAAGACCTGACTTAAATCCCTCAGAATTTATGTGAAAAGGCAGGGTACAGAGATGAGCCCCTGTAATCCTGATTCTAGGGAAGGAAGCAAGGAGCAGAGTATTTTAGGGACTTAAGTTCCAGGTTCCATGAGAAACCTTGCCTCCAAAAAAGAAGGTAGAGGGTGATTGAAAACGGTACACGGCATTGACCTCTATCCTGCCCACACAGACTTCTAGCCAGTCAAGAAAAAGGAGTATGCCTGCAACATTAACCTCAGAGGCTGGTTGTGCTCAAAACTGACTGCTTTACAGAAAGCCTTCAAGTCGTTCATGGTCATATTCCTTCTCCATTGCTGCTATGACAAATCATCTCAGCAGCCTAAAGACACCCATCCAACATCGTACAGTCACATCGAGCAGAAAGGCCTGTCAGGAGCTCCGATCGAGCTGTCAGCCTTAGGGGAGGAAGTTCCCGGCTTCCACGGCCCCTCATGACTTGCTTCATGATCCCTGTCTTCGTCCTCAGAGCCAGCATTGGAGCACCCCCTCTGCCCCCGCTTCCGTTTTCAAATATCATCTTCCTCTGGTCTCCAACTGGAAACCGTTCCACGCTTCCGAGATGATTCCCCTGGCTTTGTAACCCAGCCGACACGGATTCATGTCAATCCTTCTGCTTCAGCTCCCCAAATGCTAGGATTATAGGCACCGGGTCCTGATAAGTCCTTACGCTTCAATATATTTGTGAATTGGTGATGTTTTTTGAGATGCCAGTTTGATTAAATGAAGGGTTAATGATTGAAAGCTAATAATGATTAATATTATCAGGCATCATCATTAAGGGAGTTGATGATCTAGTCTCAATTGCTTCATCCATTAGTTCCTTGCCGCATCAGGCAATAAGCTGGTAGTCTCTGTTCTGATGGAAGGAGGCTTGGTGGACTGGAGCAGTGGTAGCCTTTGTAACCACATGGATCAATTTCCTTAACCGCCTTTCCTATTTCTTCATATCCTTATGTGGTCTGTCCTTCTGGAGCAATGGTTCTCAATGGTTCTTCCTAATGTTGTGACCCTTTAACACAGTTCCTCACGTTATAGTGACCCCCACCATAAAATTATTTTTGTTGCTGCTTCATAACTGTAATGTTGCTACTGTTAAGAATTATAATGCAAATGTCTGATATGCAGGATATCTGATATGCGACCTCTGTGAAAGGGTCTTTTGATTCCCAAAGGGGTTGCGACCCACAGGCTGAGAACCATTGATCGGGAGACCCTTGGCCCAACAGTTCCTTTTGCCACATAAGGTAGCATACCGAGTCTGAGATTAAGAAAAGACCATTCTGTGGAAGCCAGTGTCTTCTCTACCACACTGGTCTGTGATCTGAAAACTCCCAAGTTCTCTATTCCTCCGTGTCCTTTAACTGTGAGCATTCCCCCTCCCCGCCCTAGTCACTGCACTCAGCCATCTGGGGATAGTCAGATGAAAGCTGGAGAAGTATTTTTACCTGCCGCATGTTTACTGTGGGAACCCATTATTGTTTTTAGTCACCCACCTAGCAAACTCCCAAAGGCCCTCTGAGAGATGCTCTTAGGACCAGTGTTAGGGTGCAGCTATGTTCTGCAGTTGCCTTCCTTTTCTTCCATAGCAACAATTCCTCCCGATGCTTGGGTCTGGAACAACTTTACGTGAATCCTTGTTCTAATTTAATGACTAGCTTTCCTATCAAAAGCGAGCCAAGCAGGAAGATTGTGAGGTACCTTCCTGGTATTCTGCAGATGATCTGTACTTTGAAAACTGTACTCAAGTATGCTTTAACTTGTGATGTAAAGCTTTTCTGAACTGCAGAGTGACTACAGGAGTGTAATTTATAAAGTCTCAGCATTAGAACTTTTATAATAATTATTTTACTACATTTATAATTATTTTAAGGTAGCAACTGGATTTAACACTGAAAAAGCTCCTTTACCCAACTATTTGGTAAGAAAATTAGAAAAAGACTTACTATATTGATCAGGTTAAGAAAAGCTCTATAGCAACAACAAATAAATCTTAAGATGTCAATAATCAAGTACATACACACACACACACACACACACACACACACACACACACACACATGCACACATATAAAATCGTGCAAAGCCTGGTATAATTCAGGTAGACTTACCCCATCTTGTAGCTCTATCACAGAAAAAAACATAGCTGAAGAGGTAATCCTAATTCTCAACTTCCTTAGCTAGAAAGTGATACATAATTTCTTGTAACCACTGACTAGAAATAGTGACCTGAGTAGTCTAAGTTCAAAGGAGACTGAGTAACTTAAGGAAGGATATGCACTGCATAACCATTTCCTTCAGAGTTGAAATAGTCTATCTTGGTGAGAAGCCTATTAAGACTCAGAATACTCTAAAAGGAGCCTCTTAATACTCAGGAAATTCTTAGGGTGGGGTTGTAAAGAGTCAGGGAATAAACAACTCACAAGTCTCAGGAAGCCTCTGAAACTGACAAGGTATACAAAGCCCCTCCATCCTCAAGATATATATGCTTTTAGGGATGCTAAAGATTCTCCATCCTGAAGATCTACCTCTAAGTCCTGCAGAGAGCTCCAGAGCTCCAGTTGTTGAGAGTTTTCATCCATGCTGGGGTAGGCTTTCAGCGATGCAGCTGTCTTTCAGCCATCCATACTCCTGAGAGTAACTCCTCATCCGCTTGTAATTCCAATAAACTTGTAATTCCATTCATACTCTTGTAATTCTAATAAACTTTGTTACCTAGTGCTTCCATCAGGGCTTCCTATCTGGGGTGGAGAGCATGTTCACATCTCCTCGGGATGCAGCAGGGTCACTTGTTTTGAACCATTGTCTCTCGTGTCCTTGTCAAAGAGTGGGAGAAGTAAAAGTATCTGTATCTAAGCCAACCAAGGCACTCATCCCAACCCCTCCTCCTATCTTTTGCTGTTGGCCAGCTTTGCAGTTTTCTGAAAGTCAGGGCTCAGGGTTTGTGATGGTAGATCACAGTAATGCATGGTAGTTCACAGTAATGCATGGTAGATCACAGTAATGCATGGTAGTTCACAGTAATGCATGATAGATCACAGCAATGCATGGTAGATCACAGTAATGCAGTGAACATGACTTCTCACAAGAAGTTATGGCTACTGTGGACCAAAAACTTGAAAGCTTGGGCCAGAGCTGGAACTAGGGCTGGACTATACTGGGACAAGCCTGTTATCACTCCACCCCCGTAGTGACCTACTTCCTAGATCTAAATCCTAACTCCTAAGGGTTTCACAGTCTCTCAAAATACCACCATCAGCTGGAGACCAAGTGTTCAAACACAAGGGCCCGTGGGGGCCTCTGAAACTATAACATAACAGCAAGCATTTGAATAAGTCCCTGCAAATACATCAGACAGTACAAAGAAAGGGAGTGAAGCAAGGGTGAGCAAAGTATTCCCAAGAGCAGAGAATAGCGTCATGCTACATTTCCGTTGACACTGTTAAAGCAGTTTTGGTTTATTTTGAAGTTCAGGCTTTATTCTATTCAGAGCTGACCGCAATACAATGAGCCAATGGGTAAATGCAAATATTTATGAATTTGGGTAAAATTAATTTTTCCATTAGGAGTCCACTTCTGGTCTTACTATATTGCCATTATCGTTGTTATTATTATTGTTATCATTTTTGTGGTTCTGGGAGTGTCTATCACTGAGCCGGCTCCCCAGCCCCATTCCTGGTCTTTAAAACCGTAGAAGAGCAGAGGAAATGAAGAGACCTAGTTCTCAACTTGACTCTGCTGCGTCTGACATTGGCCAAATCAGTCCCTACAGGACTTGTAGGGCTATTTTTTCCCTGATGAAGAACAGCATTGTGTTTGGTTAGTGTGTAAGGACTCCAGGCTCTAAAGTGCAAGCTAAAGTTGCTGAGCTTCTTGAAGATCAGCTTTAGCGTACTGGACACCCCAGGGCCCTGAGAGCTCCGGAGACCTACAGACCAACAGGGGAGAAGCTAATGTGACCAGTTTGACAATCAGTCCAAGTTGTGACTCAATTTGGGCACTTCCTCTAAGGAGCCTCCCCTGAGACCTCCACAAAAGCCACTTGGCACAAACCCTGCCACCCAGTATTTGCTTTCCAATGCCTTCTTGGGAAAGCTATTGAGAGGGAGGGCTCTCTTTAGAATCTCTTAATGAGGAGGCCCTAGTTGTGAGGGCTTTCAAGGCAGGAACTCGGAACTCGGTGCTCCCATTTCAGAGTACAATTTCACCCCTTTGGCCCTCTGCCTCTGGCTTCTGTTCCTGCCCTGGAAAGTTCAAAGAGGGATAAAACTATACAGGAAAAGCCTGGCCTTGGTGCCATAAACCCTCATCCCTGAGACCAAAGGAAACGGCCCGAAAGAGACTTCAGAGACCCTTGCTTTCTGGCCACCACCTGCCTCTCTGAAGTCTTCATTCTTGACCCTCCTGACGTAAGCAGCACGAAGCTGTTGTTCTGTTCTGTCCTGAAGCTCTCGCCTCTGTGGGGGCTCAGTAAGCATGTAGCTAAGTGACATTGTCGAGAGAAGCCAACGTGGTTGTCTGGAAGGGATGATGGATGCTTTGAGCTTCATGTGCCCCTGGCCTAACTTCCAAGTCTATAGTGAAATCTTACCTCCCAAGATTATGGGAGAATATGGAGTCTTTGGATTATGACCCTGAAAAAGAGACCCCCAGAGAGTTTCCTTGCCTCTTACATCATGGGAGGAAGTGGGCACCAACCAGAACCAGCCAATGATATGCTTTTGTGCATAACAATCTCTAGAATAATGAGAAATACCCACATTATTTAAGGCGTCCCATCTGTCGCACTTTGCTACAGCCACCGGTGACAGCTACCCTTGATGCCAACTTGTGGGAACTGAGAGATAGATGTCTATAGTCAAGAAGACACTCTTCTGGGTGTGTCTGGGGGCTTCTGCAGAGAAGACTGGTGTTCGAGAGAGGAGCTAAGAACACAGTGGCCTGCCTTCACTGTGGGCAGCATGGCCCAATGGGCTGGAGACCTGAGTTAAATGCAGGTGGCGAAGGAGAAAGGCAGTTGGTGCACACAAGTCCCACCCTTGCCACATAAACGCAGGCACTGCTGCTGCCACTGTAGCTTATGGTGTGGATACAGAGCATTCCAGCTGCTCAACCTGGCTCATATCAATGGATCCAGACAGCATCCAGACGTTCTGTTTTGGATTAGGGCTGCATCATTGTAATTCCTTGTTCTGAGGCATACAGCTTCTTAGAACAATTCAAATCCCCGTCTCTGGCTCTCCAGCCTATAGGCAGCTATTGCTGCGTATCTGGGAGAGATGGAGAATGCCTTGGACTGAGTGTGTGCTTTTCCAAACTCACAATCCCATGCATTGAGATGCTAACTCCTAATTGCATGATCCAAGCTTGCATATCTCCTCGTTTGGAGTCTGTGGCTTATGTTCTTCCAGACAGCCATGGTGAATATATAGCCAGACACCCTTATGCATGGAAGTCAGCTTCTGAGAGAGGCGGGGAGG
>NC_034605.1:1021895-1038672 GCF_900095145.1 Mus pahari | reverse complement strand
AGGAGAGGAGAGGAGAGGAGAGGAGAGGAGAGGAGAGGAGAGGAGAGGAGAAACTCCACAGCAAATGAAGATAAGGAAGCAAGCCCTTCCCCCACCTTCTTTACCTTCTCCCTCATATGCCTCTTGGCCTTTTCTCTCTGGTGCCAAGAGTCTGAAGATGCTCACATAGCCTCTTAAGCTCACTGCCTGCTTAGACAGGGGCCCTAAGTCCCGTGAGACCCAGAGATACGGGAGCTAAAGAACCCTCTGCCTCCTCAAGGCTCCATTCTCCCGTGACCTGAGCCGCTCTGCCACCAACGTGCTTTGGTTATAAGCACAGCAGCAGAAGGTCAGACACTGTAACGTGCTTTTTCCTTTTGTAAATTGTTCTCAATTGTTCTGGTCCACAGTTAGCAACAGCTGACCTGGCCTGGAGACCCAGCTCCCAGAAGTGGGACTCCTTATAATGTCTAGCACTCTTTCTCTGGCATCCCGCACTTGCAAAACATTGGGGTTCTGCATTTCAAGTTCTCTCAAAGGCAGGGATTGGCCATGTTGGGTTCTAATTCTTAGGTCACTTGGGAACTAAACCTAAGGAGCGCCCTTTACTTACTTTGTGGGAATCTAACAGGTGACCATTGTATTGGCTACATTTCTCACTAATGTGGCAAAATGCCTGACAGAGAGAGATAATTAAGACAAGAAGGATTTCTTCTGGCTTGAGGCTTAAGGGGGACACAGTCCGACATGGTGGGGAAGACATGATTGCTGAGAGAGAGTGTGTGATCAGAAAGCAGAGAGTTCGGCAGGGACCAGAGCTGGATCAAACCTTTGACATTCAAGATCCACCCTACCAACGCCTTACTGCTAGGTTCCTAGGTTCCATAGCCTCTCCAAACAGCACAACCAGCTGAGGACCAACATTTCAAACACATAGCCAATAGGAGGCACTTCACATTCAAGGCAAAACCAACAAGCACCAGGAACCCACCTGTCTGCTAGCGATGGCCTTGCATTATAAGTGCTGTATTAACCACCCAGTTGTGTGTGTGTGTGTGTGTGTGTGTGTGTGTGTGTGAGAGAGAGAGAGAGAGAGTAGGTGCGTGTGTGTGTATATGGGTATGTGTGTGTGTGTGAGTGTGTGTGTATGGGTGTGTGAGAATGTGTGAGAATATGTGTGTGAGTATATATGTGAGTGTATGTGTGAGTGTATGTGTGAGTGTGTGTTTCTGAGTATGTGTGTGTGTATGTGCACGTATGTCTGAGTATGTATGTGTGTGAATATGTGTGTGTTTTTGTGTGTAAATGCATCTAAGTATGTGTGTGTGTGTGTGTGTGTGTGTGTGTGTGATGTTTTGGAAACCAAACTGAAGTCCTTGTGTTGTTTAGCAACTATTTCACCAACTAAGCCATCTACCCCACTCCACACTGTCTATCTCTCATTATCATTTCTTAGAATACACAAGGCTAGCCTCTCTTTTATTTTCCTTTTGAACTGAAGCAAAAGCCCAGAGAAACGACATGGGTTCAGTGGAGCTACAGCTGCGGCCGCTGTGGCTGGTGGTTGAATGGGACCTTGCATTTTGCAGTTGATCACATGAAGCAGGCAATACGGCCTTCCCCTCCCGGAGCTCACGCTGGTCTAATGAAGCAATCAGTTTCTTCTTGTCTGACAAATGTTACAAAGAAACCAGAGCTGGGAGAGCAGGCCTACAATCTTTTTACCATTTTCTTTTTCATCTTGTATTTTTAGGAAGGAATACATGGGTCTCTTCCTCCCACCTCGCTGTGACTTCAGATTCTTCCCTTGCTCTGTGGTGCTTGCTTTCCCTGTTCATCACCAGAGGACGTCACGGGCATTTCTTTTCTCCAATGCAGCTAACTGAGGCAGAGACAATTTCAGGTGTGTGCTGACCACTTAGCTTAGACTCCACTGCAGTGACCTTGCTCACACTGATCCATAGGTGCTCAGAGAGTGTGAGGCACATTCGACACAAGTTATACTGTCTTAGTCTATTCTGTGCTGCTATACCAGAGTCCCCAGACTGGCTTCTGTATGAAGCTAGTCAGGGCTGCTGAGAGGGCTGAGATGGTAAGGTACCTGTCTTGCAAGCATAAGCACCTGAGTTTGTGTCTCCAGAGCTGATATAAAGGAGCTGGGAGTGGCAGTGCCCGCCACACTGGAGTGATGGAGATGGGTGGATGTATGTAAGGAACTTGGTGGTCAGCCAGCCTAACCTAATGAATGAGTCCCAGATCCCAGTGAGAGTGGCTGTCTCAGAAAACAAGATAGATTTCATTTTTGGAATAATAGCTGACATTGACCTCTGATCTCCCCATGCACAAACTCAGACATGCATGGGCAACCATGAATTCTTGTATATCCTTCACACTTGAACACACACGCGCGCACATACAAAAATATACTGATGTTGTTCACACCTCTGGAGACTGGCACCAGTCGTACTACATCAGAGCATAGCTGACAGCGAAAGGCGCAGCATGTGAGTCGAGCAAGAGACCGTGAGGACGAGAGCTCCTTGAGGCCACCTACCCTCTCTATAACAGATCCATTCCTGCAGCAATGTCTAGGTCCTTGAAAGGGCTTCCACCCTCAGCACTCAATTTCCATGGAGCCTTCCACTCATCCCTGCTACACTGGACCTTGTGTCTAACCCATGAATTCAGGGGAAACGTTCAAACTCACGCACCTATATCAGAGCAAATGATTTCCTCGAAGCCACGGGTTTCTCAACTGTAGTAAAACACAACGGAATCTGGATCACTGCTCAGAATATTCGCTTTCCATACTCTCCACAGAAAGTCAGTTACTCACCTGATCAGACCAAGTTGTGATCCAGACTCAGAGCCAGGAAGGTCTGAATTTAAAGTGTAAGTAGGAGCTGGGTGGGGTACTGATGGTGAGTCCTGACTTCACACTCAAGTGCCATGTCTAATTTCAATCTTCACAACAACTTTACGAGGATCTCTTAATTATCCTACTTTAAAGAAACTGAAGGTCAAAAACTTATTAAAGATGTCATTGTCTTCTAGTCCAGCTCAGTCCTATACCATATGCATAACCTATACCATATGTCCATAACCACTATGCATCACGTCCATCCTACCCATGTCAAATGTATTGAATGGGCCAAAACTGAGATCCACAGAATGAAGACTGTTCGCTCTCACCTGAGCAGTCAGTGGGAGAATAAGTTAATCTCCCCTGTGCTCTTTCCTTCTGATCGATCCCACACCTGTCCGTCATACACGGATGGATGTGATGGCGGTTATGGTAAAGAGCAATTGTGTAATCTAACTTGAGTAGCATTCAGCGGGACAGTACAGGCTGGGGAAGGGCAGTTCAGGTTGGCAGGAAGGTAGACAAGGACAGGGAGGTAGCAAGCCACCCTCCTGGAACTTCAGCTTGGTAGAAAAGCATCAAGGTGATTGCCCCTCCTGTGAATGTGGCTTTTGGTCACTCTGACCTTAGCTGTCCACGTTACGAAACTCCTCCTCACTCAGCCCCACGAAAGGTAAAACCATCACACCACCAATTTGTATATAAACATTTGCATCTATCAGTTTGTGAAAATCAAGCACTGCTGTCCTGTCCAAGCAGATCTCACTGACTCATAGCTCTGGGTTTTGCTCTGGAATCTATTCAACCCATTCTCATTTCCTGTCCAAGCGCACATTGTTCCTACAGAAGTCTTTCAAAGCACTGAGGCATATGGACTCGAAGGGACACTAGGGAGGGGAATTTTGACAAAAGTTCGTGGCCAACTCTCATTGTTCATTTGAGAACAACTGAGTTACAAATTTGAGGATTTTGCTCCTTCAGATAAACCAATGCCAACTACCTTTTATTATTAGTTGACTGTTGACCGTGTAATGTTGGAATTTATACGCTGAGGTCCTAGCTCCCCCACCTCACCACATGGCTTTTAAAGAGGTGATGGAGGTGACGAGGTAAAGTGGGGGTGCAGAAAGGGTTCCAATCCAATCTGACAGGTTTCAATTAAAGAGGAAGAAAACAGATCTGAGGTGGCTGTATAGGGAGGTCCATCTGGAGACACTGCAGGAGGATAGCTTTCAGTAAGACAAGGATGGGGCTTAGAAGGCTATCAACCCTGTTGCCACTGTGATCTCAGACTCTTAGTCTCCAGGGAAGGGCACATGAATTTAGATTTAGCCTGATGTGCTTTATTATGACAGGATAGCAAATGAATACAATTTGGGCAAAATGTAACTGCATAAAATTTGTCTCTTTCTGTAACGATCATTAGAAGTTTCTCTGCTTCACTTCCCAGATTAAACTCTGCGTCAATTAAATATCTACAGACCATTGCAATCTACCCAACCCATCATGCAATCCAACTGCCCTGCTCTGAGCCTACATAACCTATTCTGGTTTGATTCTGGCCTAGGTAAGTTGTCACAGGTAGGGGACACAGAGCAAGAATATAATTAGAGAAACTGTGTATGAGGACATCCACAAGAGTCTGGAATTTTGCTTCTCAAGATATTGGGAACTGGTCCAAATGTGTTTAAACTTTTGATATTGTGAAATGACATTATCATCTTCAAGTATACATAAGGAGCTATATATAACCACACTACAAAAACTTGCCCCAAATCATAAGTTTTAAAGCAAATTAATGAGTTTATGTCAGGTCACATCACATCAAAACCATGCTTGGTGGCATACAGCCCCATGGGCCATAGGTTGGGCTTGGTTATTAGATGGCTCCAGATGAAGCTTATAACCTACTTAGATAACTCTTTTGCTGGCAGACAAGATTAACCAGCAACTGTGTCTCATTCATCCTTCTAGAAGTTCCCCAGGCAAGTCCTCTAATAAAATGAGTAATTGTCTCTGCTCAAGCCACGGAGAACCTGTAGATTAAATAAAGATGGGAGAGGCAGCGAAGGAATCAATTCTAACATGGTCCTGGCAGCAGCTTTGAGGAGAGTGTCTTTCCTTCCTAGTCCCAAGGCTAGCTGGTGAACCGCACTCCCCAAACAATATCCTTGGAAACTTCTACTACGACAACAAAAGCAAAATGAAGAGCAATTAAGAAACTGCCAGGTCAGCAGAGTGCAGGCCATGGGTCACACGTGATCCCTGTAGCTGGAAAGACAGGCTTGATAAGTGTAGACAGGAGAAGATGGAGACAAATCCATTCACCATGTGATCGAGCGTTCCACTGATACAAGAATTCAAAACTGAAGTCCTCTGCACAAAATTGACACCAGGACTCTCTTTCCTTGTGTGGATGCTCTCAGACTGGCTTGTTATCCATGCAGGCATGCCCTCTTGCTCAGAATCTTCAGCCTGGAAACACTGTTTAAACCACCCGAAAATGTGATTTCTTGAGGTTTGAAATGACATCAAAGTGTCTCTCCAGAAGGTGCTATAAAAGCTCAAGCCCAAACATCATCACTGGACAGTTAAGAGCTCTGTCTTCAAAGGATGCTAGTGTCTCACATGAGTTTCAATTGGAGCCAAAAGTGCAAACTCATCAAATCCAAGAGGATTATCACTAGGCAACATCAGCAGAGGTAGCACTTGTTAAATGTCATTCACTCAGCATCTTGCAGCATAATTCCCAGCCATGTCTCTCATTCTCAGATTTGGATTTGTACCAAAAGCTAACATTAACTAAGGAAGATCCCAGAGTCCAAAAGGTTTCAGATGGAAATGACATTCACCAACGGTTGCAGTTGTTAAAACAGCAGGTAAAGGCAAAGCTTATCACTGAGACTACCCAAAGCTAAATATAAAGAAATTACAAAAGATTTCTCAGTGGTTAAATCTCTGGCCACATGAGGACCCTAGTTCAGGTTCCCAGTGAACCACATAAATGCTGGGTATATGTGTAGATTCACTCCTAATTCCAGCCTGGAAAGGCAGAATGTCATGGATCAAACATCAAGATGACTAGCCAGACTAGCTTTCTGGACAAACTCTGGGTCTGAGTGAGAGACTCTGCCTCACAGAATAAGGTAGAAGAGTGATGATGGATGTCTCCCAATGTCAAACTCATGCTTCTATATGATTTATCATGCACATGCTCACGCATGTTACAAAAACATAGCATGCACATACACATGAAAAGAAATTACATAGCATATCTCATTACAAGTTCATTTTCATCTCTTTTCCACATATATACCTATATTCCACATAAAGATGAACAGGGGAGGTAGAGTAAATATCACAGGAAATAGGCCAGTTAAAAAAAACAAAAACAAAAAACAAAAAACAAAACAACAACAAGAAGAAAAAAACAGGAGAATTTTGTAAGGGCTTCCTATATTTGTATTCAAAACTCTTGAATATTTATTTTTACTTGTGGTCCAAACCATTTTCTCGGTGCATCATAATGATATGAATTCCTTTGATTGCATGTGATGTTGACCTTCATTTGTTTATTTATAACATGTGACATTTTGATAGCTTGGTTGATTCTGTAAATCTGCCTAGGCATTGACTCTGTTTTTATACCACCTATGTTTAGTTTGGAGTCAGAAAGAACACTAATCCTAGGCAAGCCAACCCCTATGGTAACAGTAAGAATTAAACACACCTCTCCCTCACTTAATGGAGCCAAGCACTGAGCCAGCGGATAAACACAAGTCATCTTGCTTCACCCTTTGATACATCATGGATGCCTATGGTATAGACCCATTCCCACTTTGCTAATGAGAAACATGGCACTGGGCTAGTTCAGCGACTTGCTGTTGGTCAGACAAATGATTGGTAAGTTAAGGTAAACCCAAAATGTGCCACTATCTAACTTCTTGTTCTCTCAGCTGCAAAGTACAGACAGGAAGGTCTGACTCACTGGACTGTTATAAAGCTGAAATGAGATTTCACACATAACCAACACCAAAGAGCCTGGGACACAGTAGGTACATATGAGGCCAGTAATGTGACAGTTACTATTACCATTAAGTGGACCGTTCTTATGTGAACTTAAAGCCAAATAACATTTTGAATATTGATAGTGGGAACTTGAATTGTACCATCACCACCACCAACAGGAAAAATTAGTGACCAAGTCTTGTTATTGGCTAAATACATTAATATCTTCAACAATCATATCTATGAGTAGTGATGGTCATTTTGTTGTTTTGAGACAGGGTCTCATGTTGTAACCCATACTGTTTTGAAACTCACTATGTAGCCTAAGGTGACATTGAATCTATTGCGAATTTTCTCTCTCAGCCTCCCGGGTACAGAGGTTACAAAGTGAGCCTCCACAGTAGTGGGATACTAAATGTATTCATGAAGAATTCATGATGTATGTGCATGTGGAGGAAATAGATCTCTAGATGTCATTTGCCCTCCCCATCCTATTCATCCTACAATGCTCCCTCCCCAGTTTTTCTCTGGGAATTCTTTCTCTTACACCCAGAAGCGAAGGGAGCAAACCCCACTTGTCCATAATATAGCAACAGATCACTAGGTGGTAGTCAATGGCGGGAACCATATTCGACAACATCAACACCTTTACCTAGCCTGATATTTAGAAAATATACAACTGTTTCTTTAATGGAAGAATGCTTCCAGTGTGATGATTCTGAGTTGTTTGTAACCTAAGTATTTGAGGCTATGTATTATGGCTGTACTGAGGGTCTGATGTAGAACAGCTAGCTGAGCCTATTCCAGACTATCGAAGATGGACGTGTCAGTGGGGCCTCATCTTCCCTTGCCTGCTTGCTTTGGAGCTGAGTCCCCCTTCTGTCAGCACAAAGCCCTCCCTTGGCTTCAGTCTAGCTAAGACTCCAAGCAGGTCCTTGGCAGCTGCTGCCAGTGCTACTCAGAAGTGGTACGGATGGGGAACGCAGCAAACAGAGCTATACTGAAGGGGAACCCCACTGTATGACAGGAGGCTTCTAACTCAGCGGAGCTGTACAGCCTTCCACGAGTAAGGTAGCTTACAGCCCTTAGTAGTGTGGAAAGGAGACAAAGTCAGAGGGACATTGGATGCTCACCTGTTTCTACAACATTCTGGAGATGAGACCAGGGGATAGAACCTGGTTAGGCAGCTTAGAGAAGGTCCTTTCTTCTTGTCCTCAGCCAGAAAGGGTTTGGTTCTGTCCCAGCCACAGGTCAGAAATTCCATATGTACTAGGACACTCTAGACCACCATCTGGTTTCTTCTTATCTTTCTTCTATATTCAAACATCTGCTTGATGACTTAATGTGAAGATGGAGGCAAAACTCTAATCAAGACATTTGGGATTGAGAAGCACATAGACACCTATAGGGTGGGTCAACTGGATGGACCAATCACCACCCCCGCCCCCTCCCCCACCCATGCCTCAGCTCAAGTCCTCTTGCCTCACAGGAGCTGGCCTTGCTTTATCTTAAGCCCCAACCTGCACACCCATAATGAGCTCTTTTCCAAATCCTCATCCTTCCTGTGCTCCACGAGACCCATCTCAACTAGTAGGACAAGAACCTGAGGCCATTGACTCAATAGAAGCTTTACACGATCGTGAGTTTTTGGCACCCTAACTTCTGAGTTACTCTCACTGGAGGCTAGACAGCCCCTGTCACACTGAAGAATTCCACTTTCTCCCCATTTCACTGTCTGTGGAAGCATTAGCAAGGAAGCAGACCCAGATGACTCTCTATAAAATGGGTATAAGCCACCTCAAGACTGGGGTGGGATCTATGCAAAGTTCTAGGTATTAAGTATTTCTAGGGCCCATCATTGAATTTACTTAGCACATATTAATTCCTCTTGTTCTTCCTGTTCTTCCAAACCAGCCATCTAGTTGGGTGTTCAAGATTCAGAGACAGCGAATTGGAAGTCACAGATTGTGATCTATGGGTCTGATCAGGCACGTATAGGCCATACCTAGTGAAGAACAGTGGGAGGGACTAGAGAGAGGACTCAGAGTTAAGGCTGAGAGTACTTGCAGCTTTTCTTCCAGAGGACCAGAGTTCAGTACCCAGTACCAACAGATTGAAGGAAATGAAAACCTTTAATCTTTGTTATGTAAAGCAGGCATGGGTCACCTTTTAAAGTGACTATTTGGGATTTCCACACCTCCACTCTGTCCCCCTGGGTCTGCTCTGTGTGCGTACTCCCAGATGTAGCTGTAGATAGGTACAAGGCCAGGTCCGACAAGCTCTTTATGTGTGTCAGCAACTGTCCCTTCATCAAGAACAGCCACTTAGCTGAAGCAACCAGTAGCAACAATAGCAAGATGTTGAAAGGAGACCACAGTTGGGTAGGAGTCCCATCCAGAGTCATTTACATGCAAAGCTGAGCAGGGATGTCACTGAGGTGAGCTTTGTTCCCTAGAGTTGCCCTTTGGGAAGTCAGCAGCCTCCT
Organism: Mus pahari; assembly: GCF_900095145.1. Lineage (NCBI taxonomy): Eukaryota > Metazoa > Chordata > Mammalia > Rodentia > Muridae > Mus > Mus pahari. The sequence goes on along the minus strand of NC_034605.1, from coordinate 1,029,337 downwards.
CATGCTGGTGGGGAAGAACCAGTCCTTTATCAAGGTATATACCAAGGAGGTTGCCAATGCCATGGTAACTACTACAGTCAGTGGGACCCATCCAATGTGGATAGCCCATCTACATTCAGTTATCCAACCTCAAGGAGCTCAGCACCAGCTAGATCCATCAGGTGCATGCCCTGGTGAGTCTACAGGCTGTGATCTCAATGCAGTTGGGAAACATGGCCTTGGCTGTCTCCACTAAGGTTGAGGATGGCCACGGCAGGCCTGTGTTCCCATGCTCAGGGTCATCATGGAAATCCTCTTCTACTCAGTGCTTCTGGGTATGCTTTATCAGTTTGTTTGTTTGTTTTTTAATTTTTGACACCATTCTCAGAATTATCTCATTTGTGAAGAACAACAAATTCCAGATGCTGCTGTAGCATGCTGACCCGAGATCACACAGTGCTGTCACCGGATGACCAGAGCGCACAAAGCCTGCTGCATGCTGCACACTGACTTTTTCCAAGTTCAGCAGCCTCAAGGTCAAATACAATAACAAGGGCAGACACTACACCTACCCTGGCTTGCCCTCTGGAGACAGCCAGGACTGCTGGACCTACCCATGGCTGCAGGCATCTGCCTCTCTGTTCCTAGCATCCCCAGAGTGCTGGCCCCTCTAGCTAGTCTATGTGCAGCAGTTGAAGCCATGGCTGTCCACATGGCCATCCTAGGCCTGGCAGGAGCTGGGAATTCCATCCTGCTGGTCAGCAACCTGAACCCTGAAAGAGTCACACCCCGAAGCCTCTTCATTCTCTTCTATGTCTAAGGCATCATGCAGCGAGTGACTGTCTTGTTCCATAAGGAGAACACATTGGTACAGATGGCAGTTGGCAGGCAGGCCCAGCTGGTCATGAGCCACCTGAATAGACACAAGCTGCAGGGGAAGTTGTTGCACATCACCATGTTTTCAGAGCACCAGAATACGTAGCTGTCTTGTGAGGGATGGGAGGACAAGGGTCCAACTGAAGACTATGAGACCTACGTACAATACTGCTTCAAGAAGGTGGGCCCAAGACATTTCAAAACATCTTCCCACCCTCTGCTACCATGCATGTCTCCAGTCTCTCATCCATGGAGTCCAGGGAGGACCTCAAAGGCCTTTCTTCTGTGCCAGTAGCATGATGAAAGTCTTTGGATTTGGGAAAAATAGCACTGAAATCTAACCATGCCATGCAGAACATGACTTACTTCCTGTTGTTTGCTAAGTTTTGACTGGATTGGAACAGATCTGTTTCCCCTTCTCCCATTGTCCTGGTTTCATTCAGGCCACATCAGGACACTCCAAGAGGATTGGAGACTCACATTAAAGTAAGATTTGGCTATTTCTATTTGCAGGCTATGTAGGAGCACATGGTTTTCTTATCATGAAATTGGACTACAAGCTTCCCTATGCTCTGATTCTTAACTAACCTTTTAAACAGTCCACATCACACTCACATTTTCCAGGAAAAATAATGGCAATAAAGGAGCTGATGAAAGGGGACCCATTTCTCTTCTCAGGCCCATATCTCCACCCTCCACCCCCAACTTCAGCGTAGAAAATAATTTTATTGAAAGAATCAGTTTCCACCGGAGTCTAGGGAGAGGTTAGTTTAGGAGACATTTTGAGCTTCTTGGATAGGAGTTATTTTGTCATTTTTGACATTGCAGAATTATTGTCTTTAATACCTGATGTCTCTCAAACCTAGAATTTACCATTTTACCTGTTTCCCAAGCCTTTGCAGAAATGAGCCCAGGAACTGGTAGAGGCTGCTCTTAAGAAGGCAAAGCATGATGAGGGGTCAGTAGCAAGACAGGGACTCAGGGTAAGGCAGGAGAGGGATCACTTAACCTTCCTGACATACTTTATCTATTTATTTATTTATTCACTTACTTATCCACTTTACATCCCAAATGCAACTCCCTACCTCCCCATCCTGCCGATCCCACCCCCAACCCCCTTACCCTAGCATCGAGTTCCCAATTTTTTGCCTCAGCCTTCTGTGAATAGAAAGTACAGGTATATACTGTCATGCTTGGAGCATGATATTTTAAATTTTATTTGCTTGCATATTATTTACTTTTGTGGAAGTTATATGTTTATGACACACTTGTGTGTATATATTAAATTATATATATGTACATATATATATGTATGTACATCTATGTATATCATCTATCTATCTATCTATCTATCTATCTATCTATCTATCTATCTATCTATCTATCTACAGGTTCTCTCACTGATCCGGAAATTATGGCGTAGCAACTAGCTGTCTCTGCTACCCTACACACAGCTGGGGTTACTGGCACAGGCTGCTGTGCACAGGCATTTGTGTGGATGCTGGAGACCTGGTCTCAGGTTCTCTTGCTTAAGCATCAAATACTTTACCCACTGAGCCATCTCTCCAGCCGCACATCTATTTTGTTTCTGCTTCTTCTTTTTTTTTTTTTAGATTTGTTTATTTATTATATGTAAGTACACTGTAGCTGTCTTCAGACACACCCAAAGAGGGTGTCAGATCTCATTACGGGTGGTTGTGAGCCACCATGTGGTTGCTGGGATTTGAACTCATGACTTTTGGAAGAGCAGTCAGTACTCTTAACTGCTGAGCCATCTCTCCAGCTCCTTGTTTCTGCTTCTTAAAACTATCATACTAATAGAACAAAGGTGATAACTAGTGATGCTGAGAAGTTGTTAAATACCTGCTGGTCATCTCTACGTCATCTTTAGGGAACTCCCTTTCCACATTCTGTGTCCGACTTCAACTCAACTACCATCAGTTTGATGATTGTTATTTGATTTGGAGAGTAGGATATTAATACCTATTTTGTATATTAATCACTTATCATCTATATAATTTTTATTTTTTCTAATTCTATAGACTTCATCGACAACAAACTATAGGCATAGAAGCAACGTATCTCAGTATAATAAAGTTCACATAAGGAAAGCCCACAGCTAACATCGTATTCAATGTCAAAAACACTAAACAGTTTTTATAAGAACAAGAACAATTAATGAGAGCCAGAGTCATAAGGCAAGCCACAAATAGCACCCAAATCAGAAAGGAAGAAGAGAAATCATCCTTTTTTGCAGATAACATGATCATATGTATTTATGCATATACATACTTACATATGATTTTAAATATTCCACCAATACAAACTCTTAGAATTAATATGTGAACACATTAAAAATACAGAATCAGTATACAAAGGTCATTTGTATTTATGCACACTAATGCTGAACTATGTAAAAAGGAAATTAAGAAAATGATCCTATTTCTAGTAATATCAAAATGAATAAAATGCTTGAGAATAAATAAGCAACAATGTCAAAGAATGTACAATGAAAGCTAAAATTTATGATTAAAAATTGAAGAAAAGGAAAGGAATCCCAAGTTAGTGGGTTGGAAGGACTCATGCATGAACACACAAGTAAATAAATGTAAGTAAAAGGTTTAAGGCTCACACCATACTTCCTTGGTTTGATACTAGAAGTGTGGAGTTGGCTTAATAGGGAAATTTACATCATCAGTAGACCTATAAACTAATAATTATAATTTAACAAAATATAATATCCATTCATGATAAATATCCCAGCAGATTTGAAATAGAGGGATATTTCATTATCCTAGTAAGTAAACAGAATTAGTGCATAAAAGCATTTAGATATTGCCTAGTTGTGGAATTGTGTGTGTGTGTGTGGTTTTTTTCCTTTTATTTTTTAATCTCTCTGTGTTTGTGTGCATAGCATGTAATGTTATGTAGAGGACAGAGGACACCCATGGTGTCATTTCTCAGGCACTGTCTACATTATTTTTAGTTTCATTGGGACAGGTTCTATCATTGAACTGGAACTCACCAAGTATGTTTGATTGGCTGGGCAGTGAGTTCCAGAGATCCATCCACCCATCTCTGCCTCCCTACTCTGGAATTGCAGGTGTGCACCACCATACCTGGCTCTTTCTGATGTGGGATTTGGGGACCAAACTCAGGTCCTCAGACTTGCAAGGCAAGCACTTTACCGAATGATGATGCTTTCACAGCATCAGGTGGCAATTCTAAGTTTGGATAAAGCTATAAGGAACAAAAACTACAAACAAAAGCAAATAGTGCCTGCCTGTGGCTGGTTAAACCAGAATGTCTGTCAACATAGCAGCATACTTCGGTGGCTAAAATCCGGTACTGCTACCCTCTGGTGTGAATCCCACAGAAACACAAGCTCTTAGCTTCCAAGAAACACATCTAAGAATGCTCAAGCAGCATGGTGCTACTCCTAAAACTCTGGAAACAGTCCAGATGGTCACCTACAGTAGAGTGAGCTACAGCACATTCATAAGTAAATGCTGCTACAATGGAATGAAGGAAGCTCAAAGTTAACATTAAGGCGAAAAAGAAAGGAGGCTTTACATTATTGGAGACCGTTACAAACATAGTACAACTACCAAAAGAAGTGGTTCAGTGTAACATGTAGGGAAGAGGAAAAATGACTAAGGGACAAGCGAGGACTGCATGCAGAGAGCCAGCATGAGTTATAAAAGCTAACTGCTTTTCTAGTTCATTCTCAGTCACTGAGTTTTTGGTTTTGGTGGTAGATAAGTGCGTGAAAATGTATTTGATAATGGAAGCACAAAATCCAATGCAAAGCTCTGTAGCTTCAGAATGGCTGTTCTAACTGTACAGAAGTTCATTTAGATGTATGGACTTTCAGTCTAGTTAATTTTGATGAGTGTTTTCTTATAATAAGATTTATAAAATATAAGAAAGAAAAATAAAGGCACAGTTAACACCAAACTAAGGCTAACATCATGCTCCTTGGGAGGCTATTTTGACTTCCGGTAGGACAAAGGAGGTGATTTAAGACATGATAACCATTGTGTACAACAAATTCTTGGCAGACTGACAGGGTTCATTGGTACTTACTGTATTTTTCCTTAAGCGGCACATATATTTGATATATTCTTTTGTGGCCAGTATATATTTTCTACTTTTTAATAAAAGAAATAGCTATGTCTTTGCTTTAAGCTATTAGTGATTCGAGAAGGCAAGGTTTCGCAGGCCAGAGGTCTGCATGGCCTCATGTGGACTAATAAAACAGACAGGCTTACAAATATTAAGTGTCCCTCCATGTCCGCATGGCTGGAAGCAGATGAAATAATAAGGCTGAGTCTGTGGATTTACGCTGAGTACAATATTTCTGCACAATATCACACAACCCATAGTTCACTGACCCTTCATATTGGCATCATGATTGCAACAGAAGTGGACCCCAGCTCAACCAGATCCAAAGGAGTGAACCAGCGGGAGCAGGGAGGCCTGTGCTGTTCTTAACAATAACATCTATCAAAAGTCGAGTAAAGACATAAAGCTTTTCTTCAACAGCAAGTGCATTTTCGCATCTCCTTAACCTCCTGACAATGGCTTAGAAAGGCCACCGCAGCCTAAATCCACTCCATAGGATTTGCTGCTATGCCCCTCTCAACCATGAGCTTTCTCAAATATCAGTTTTCATCTGATTCCTCAGAAGATTACAGAGGGCTCAGCTGTCCTGAGGGAGGTTAGGATTGGATCTTACGTTTGTGTGGTGTCTCCTTCTGCATCACTCAGCGGGCTTCCCTGTTGATCTGGGCTGGCAATTTCTACGAGGTATAGGATTCCTGACTTTTTAGCAAATGCAGAAACTGAGTTTGATGCAGATAGAATACTTTTAGTAATAAGATTCCCTCCCTTCCTAAAATACCAATGCTGAGGAGGACCAGGCTGTACAAACACAGGTCTTTGGATGGGTTTACATACATGGGAGGAATGAGGGGAGTCAATCTTATTATGGTTTTGGGATCTTGTAACCATTCTATGGTATGCAGGAGATGGGCAAGCTCCCCACAATTCTCCCATCAAGTCACTGTGGTATCCTGGTTTATAGGGAGGGTCTTTTTTTCTAAAACTTAAAATATTCAACTTACACTAAAGATGTAATCTCCTCCAGTTTAATAAAACATAATTAAGGAATGGCAAATCAAGAGGAAAGTATAGGTTGATTTGATTTGGTTTGGTTTTATTCCTTTGGATACAACGATGAGGCCTACTGTGGTCCTTCTGGTCTTTGTATTTCCTGAGCTTTCCATTCCAGCATCTTCTGACTTTATCTCAATGTTCCAGTCCCCGGTAGACTAAGGAATTCACCTCACTCATCTCCGGATGCAGGAGCTTCCTGGTCAGGTACAAAGTCACCGACTGTGTCCTGAGCTAGCCTTTATCCAATGGCATCAGGTACCAGGAGATGGCAATGGATACAGTCTACAAAATCTGCCTCTGTCAGGGGCTGTGGGTGACCACGCCCTTCTGGAATGAATGCAGGGGAGAGAGAGGGGGGGAGGGGAGAAAGGAGAGAGAGGAGAGAGGAGAGAGAGAGAGAGAGAGAGAGAGAGAGAGAGAGAGAGAGAGAGAGAGAGAGAGAGAGAGAGAGAGAGAGAAGGGAGGGAGGGAGGGAGGGAAGGAAGGAAGAGAGAGAGAACGGTGTATTAAGACACATCTGCCTGCAGTGGCTTGAATAGGCATGGCCCCCATAGGTTCATGGGTTTGAATGGTTAACCATAGCAAGTGGCACTATCAGGGCAGTGGCCTTGTTAGAGGAACCGTGGAGGCAGGGTTTTGAGGTCCTAAATGCCCACGTTTCCTTGGTCATGGTGTCTCTTCACAGCAATGGAAACCCTACCTAAGCAAACTTCCAAAATAACTCAATTTTCTTGAAAATCGCTCCGGAAGACGGGATGCAACCATTTAAAGCTGCCTGATAACCAACAAGCAAATTAACTCCTATGAAAACTCTCCTCACCTGAGAACTTTTTTTTTTTTTTTTAAAGGAACAGTTTTGCTTTTTATTTTCTTCCTATTACTGTTTTTATCATTCTAATTGCTTAGCCAGAAGTATCCTCACAGCTGTAAGAAAGAAATCTGGCCTGGCAGGGGATCCACTCGGGCCATAACTCCAGTCTCCAACTTCCTCCAGAAGGAAAGTGGAGCTCAGGGGGCCTGGGCATGTACGTAGTCATGAACATGCTGTCAGATGAGCATATTTCCTGTGACTGCCCTTGGCCAAGGCAGTAGACTCCCAGCTGACCCAACAAGGCTACTCACAGGCAGAAACACGGAGGCAAAGGCACAAGCATGGACTATAGTGCTCTGTGAAAGGTAAATGTCGGGCCTCCTGCTCAAGGCTACAAAGTGCAGAATCCTCTGACTACAGGAGGTGCCCTGCTGCCCTCATCTTTTGACATCTATTTGGGAAGGCCATCCTGTCCTTGTCGCTGCCAAGCCCCAAGTGTAGTGTGTGAGTACAGGTGTGTGTGCGCAGGTGCCTGTGTGTCTGCACAGCCATGCAGAGCTCAGCAGCTGACAAGTGTGCCTCTGTGTGTGAGTACAGG